>NC_055959.1:13306932-13566932 GCF_018492685.1 Alosa sapidissima | reverse complement strand
AGACACTTGTTGTAAAAACACTCTGTGACTTAACAGGTTATAGCAAGCCAGCAAAGCAAACTAAAAATAGAAAAGGGAATGTCTGCACACTTGGATCTTGAAAGTTGTGACATTTAAAGTGAGCCAGTAGATGGCATGTTGCTGCTGAGAGAAACAAATGTGTGACTTAATATTATATGGACATGTTCTAAAAGTGAAACACTAATTTCAAATGGGAAGAAAGGAAAAGGAAAAAAGATGAATTTCAATATAATTTATTGGCATTTGAGGCACTGTACAAAGACCTAAAAAAATCATTCCAAAATTAAAGTCATAATACATATGTACAAGCATCATCGAGAATGCACACATTCAAGAGGGCCTCTCCTTTCTGTCCTAAAAGCAGAAAATCTCAAACCAGCCACTGAGTCCTCCTGCACTGGAAATCTTCTATCTCTACAGTAGACACCTGATATCAAACAGTGTGGTTAAAATGACCTGGATTGGCAGGATGCTGTGGATGTCCATTTAATCTCCAGTGGAGCTGATGAGTTCAGTCAGATATCCAGGGCAGGAGAGCTGGAAACCATGCTTTGGAAAGGGGGGGGGGGGTCAAGAGCAACATGGAAAAACTCTGATCTACAGTGAATCAAATAAACAGTCATATCTATCCATTTATCAGCATTCACAAATATAACTCACATCATTCTGATTCTCAATCATGGTGTGGCATTGAGTAAATAGTGTTTCTTTCTCCTGCCCTGAAGTTAATTCTAGCGTATACCAATGTGGACAATGCATAGGTTCCAAAGATTCTGTTCACTTTTGGGCTTGAGATAGTATTGTTCATAGCAACAGTGGGGGGATGAATATATTGCTATCAATATCGTAATTCAACACAGAGGGAGTCCATAAAAAAGGTATCTGGACAGCTATTAAGGTCTTGGTAACACTTAAGACCATCTTACTGACTGACCATGTTCTAAACATGACATGGCAAATGTCATACGCATCATGATAACTGATCCAATGATTTGACACTGTCAACAACATGCACAGTATATCTCAGTGAACTTGAAACAGAATTGGTGAAAGTTGAAAGTAAATCTAAATAATTACAAAATGTTTTAAAATTCAAATGTAGTTTATAATACAAAATACCATGTAGTTTAGTTAAATTGTTTAATGATAAAAAAGATGTGGTGAGGTCTAAGCCATCAAAGAGTTGGCATAGTTACGCCCTTTTGGACTTCTGGATGAGCTGTAAGTTGAACTGGTAACACAGTGATACTGCAGGGATCTGTGCACCATCGGACCATGGACATGCAGACCTATCCAAAATTCATGATAAAAATGAAAGCACATCGACAACGCCTGCTTCGACTGTATTGATGGAAAGGTCATTTAGCTGCTTGAGACATGTATAGACATAATTTGGCATCATTGGCTGTAATAACATCACTGCTTCTAATGTTCACATCGACTTTGAAATCAATAAAGTGAAATGGGAACGGCTAAAGTGCCCTTGAGCAAGGCACCTAACCCCTCACTGCTCCCCGAGCGCCACTGTAGCAAGGCAGCTCACTGCGTCAGGATTAGTGTGTGCTTCACCTCACTGTGTGTTCACTGTGTGCTCTGTGTGTTCACTAATTCACGGATGGGATAAATGCAGAGACCAAAATCCTTGTATACACAAGTATACAGTACTTGGCCTAGAAACCTGATTTACATTTACATTTTTATTAAGTTGAGTTTATGTAAAGTGATACCAAGGCCTCTTCAATTGGGATAGAGTTTTTTTCCTAAGAAACAATTTTTCTACAAAGGCAGAAAGCAACACTCCAACACTCGGAATCTACACTCATCACTAGCTGAGTCATTTCGGCCAATACTGGATTATTACTGGGTGACATACTTTATTTTTATTTTTAAAATAACTTTAACTATTAGAAACATTACAAAACCCTTGAAATGCAAAAATTAACAACTACATAACTAAAATAATTTAGTCGAAGAACAGTTCAATATACACTACTGTAATTGCACCCAATTACTGAAGTACCACAAAAGCATTCCAAATACCTCTCTTAACTCTTAAAAAGCAAAACCTGTCTGACAGGTTTAGCATTACTAGATAAATCGCTCACCTAAATTTGAAAGAATAGTTGAAAATATAAACTACATATCAATTCACAAATGCTTTCCTAATTCTATAAAAATGAGACACAACAATTATATTGTTAAACTGCCCGTTCTCTGGCAATGATAATTTAAAAGGAAGACATGTTTAGGTAAGACTGGTTGTTTGTGGAAGTGCCATAAATCAAAAGTTGTTATTTTTGTGAAGTAGGGTAAAATGTCTTTAAATATGTATGGTAACGTATATTTAATGCTACTTAAAAAATAAATAAATATAGGTTTGAGAAGTTTGAGAACTTTCTGCTGTTGAATATGTGTTCTTTCATGTAGTCGTTGAGCATATATTTTCCTCCTATAGCCACTGGTTGCAAAGTTTTGGCAATGTTTTCCACAGTCAACCAAAACAATTCTACACTGACATTCTATTATGGCCAGGTTTAAGAATTTTAAACTCATTAAACTGAGACAAACATGACTACTTCTGGAAGCTCACTTGATTACAATGAATACAGTATGTAAACATGATGTTAAAGAAAGAAAGAAAATCTATGACAAGCAAATATCTACAACAAAGCATTTTTACAAGGAGAATGATAAAAAATTGTATTTATAAAAAATATATTTACCTAAAAATATATTAATTCGTTGTTCATTTAACAAGAAATTGCCAGTGTTTAAATCTTGCATGCAAAAGATGATCTCTGTGGCAGACATGTCATCGAAAAACACTGAAAAATGATAGCTCATACATCAGAGCAGAGCTGAACATGCTGGCAATTTTTTAAAAAAAAGCTCTTCTGACCATAGCTCACCAAGAAGACAAGTAACATTTCAGAATCCCATAGCCCTGCACAACTATTCTCTGTTTATACTGTAAGAGTTATCTTTATACTCTTCAATGATAAGCGAAGCACCCAAAGGGCTCTTGGTAGCACATCTTTGTAGGGTCCAGCTTTCTCCCCCTATTCCATCACACAGGACCAGCATGTGCCATACAGTTAAAAGGCCTCAGTATTAAATGATCAATAGGATATGACTTGGGGTGATGATAACAGACAATTATTTTACATAATACAAAAATAACAGACTTGCTGAAAGTGTGTGGTTACTTTTGAATCATGGCATTAGAATTAAATAAAATAAATACAAATGTAATTAAATAAATATTATCATCATGGTTTTGACAAGCTTTGGTGAAGACGTGACTATTCCTTATTAGGATCACATGTAATATCTGCAGTGCATTTCTCTGACATTCTCTCTGCTCATTTAGATTTTAGAAGTACATAACTAGATTTGTCCTAATGCACACAGTGCCATGTAATAACTCTGTGCTGTACAAAAACATGTGGTCACCTACTGAAACCAGGGGAGTTTTACAATATTTTGGCTTTAAAAAAATGACTTCAGTAGCTCCAGTAGTTTCAGCTGACCCATCTCTGATATCATGTTTTACTGCTGTACATTCTGGCTGTTTCCTGGAGTGTCGCCAAAGAAAAGATTAGACTTTCCTTAATGGTTGACTGGCTGTAATTTCCATTTCCATTTTGAGTTGGAAACTTGTAGCCTACCTCTAATTTATAACATACCAGATCAATGTTGCCAACCAGTTTTCTGCAGGGAAAAGCCAACAACAATGAATATAACATAATATTTTGAAATAAAATAAATATCTAGTCCAATTTAATAGTCATACCAGGGTATCAATTACTTGCATGGATTGTTTTACTGTAATTAGTATCAATTTTCTAATGTAATGACTTGAGTAAACTGTCATTCATTATATCATCTGTCTAAGGATCAGTCTGATATGGAGAGAGTGGGCCCCACTTTTGGGAGAAAACACTTTCATTGCATTTTAGCCATGCTAAAACGTAACAATATATACCATCACAATCGGCAGGTCTTGAAGGTCACTCTGAAACATTTGACTTTACACATAGCCAATGTAGCCAAGAGGAGAATCAAGGACTAAGTGTCTTTCTAGACACCCAAACATGGTGGTGATACTACAAACCCTCAGGGAACTATATCTAAACAATACTCTCCCTCAGGCTGCCAACAAATTCAGCAGTGTCAGGGATAGTGTATGGGGCAGAGTGCAAGACCACTTCATTCTGGACCTCCACAGGACCAGAGGGAGTGAGGGGTACTTTGTCAGAAGCTGCTACGGGGTTCCACATGGCGACATCCTGCTCCATCCCATCACCATAGAACTGGCTCATTCTGAAAGCAATCATTCCATCCTTCTCAGGTGGCTCCTCGCCATCCCCAGTCTGGTCAGACTTTTCACGGAACAGGAACGAGGCGTGCTTGAGGGAACGGCAGAGGATGTACTTGCGCCAGGCTTTCTGGATGACTCGGGCAGCCACGTCCTCTTGCTTGCGCCTTAGTGTGGTGGTGATGGGCTCGTAGGACGTCTTGGAAGGGTTGTTGGCCATGAACTTCTCCTCCATGCTCGCCTTGAGAGTGTCCAACTCTCCTGAGTCACCAAGTACATCAGCTGTCAGGGCCAGAAGTATGTCCAGACAGTGGATCTTATCACCTGGCACCATGGGCAGGTCCATTGTGATCAGCTTGATTGTGTTTGGTTTTGGGATCCTGAGGGGTTCTTTTAGGGTGTCGCAAAACTCAGAGAGCTGGCTGTAGCTGATGAACTGTGAAGCATCTGGATCAAACTTCTCCCACATCTCGTAAAACATCTCAAAGTCGTCCTCGCACAATGGGTCAGCGCTTTCCTCAGTGGCCACGTTGAAGTTCTCCAGGATGATGGCAATGTACATGTTGACCACTACCAGAAAGGACATAACAATGTAGGTGCAGAAGAAGACGATTCCTACCCCAGGGCTGCCGCAGTTACCCCTCACATCTGATCCTGGGTTTTCCAAGTCAGGGTCACAATCCGGTGGACCACTGTTCAAAATGGGTGAAAGGAGTCCGTCCCAACCTGCTGAAGTTGTGATCATGAAAAGGCAGATGATGCTGTTGCCAAAAGTCTCAAAGTTAAACATGTCATCAATCATGCCTTCACGCTTGACATAGGCGAAGTTGGACATGCCAAAAATGGAGAAAATGAACATGATAAGGAAAAGGAGAAGGCCAATATTGAAAAGTGCAGGAAGTGACATCATCAGGGCAAACAGAAGTGTTCGAATTCCCTTGGCACCACGAATGAGGCGCAGAACTCGACCAATCCTTGCCAGTCGGATCACACGGAAAAGAGTTGGAGAGACAAAATATTTCTCAATGATGTCTGCCAGCACAAGACCTTTAAAAAAGAAATAAAAACATCATTAATCGGCCAACATCTAACCTGGTTTCATTTTTAATTGCAGTGGGGTCATTCTATGAAAGCCTTTTTCACTATTTATTTTTTTTTATCATCAAAATTAACCAAAATTAAGGCATACATTTTTTGTTTCACATTGAAATATAATAGATTGAAATTAGTGCTGTCAGTTAAACGCGTTATTAACGGCGTTAACGGAAACCTATTTTAACGGCGTCAATTCTTTTATCGCGAGATTAACGTTCATTTTGGTGTAACAAACTTTGTAGTTTTTTCACATGCTGTTGCAACAACTAGTAAAGTTAGAACAACTACAACACCACACCGATCTAGCCAGACCGGAAACTAAACAAAATGGGGTGTGATACAGATCAAATGTATCTTTATGATGATGCGCCGTTAGTAGGCTACGTAAAGGCATGCTGCACACACTTGGTTGGGCTAACGAGCCGGCCAAAGAGTAGTAGCCTAGGCTGGCGCATTAGTTGTGTGCCGCCAAAGATTTTTTCACCGTCACTTGTTCTGTTATCAATATTCCTCTTTGGCTGCTACTATTTGCGATGCACTCTGCTTTCGACATTCATTTACATTAGATTCCATTCTTCCATTCCAAACTCCGCACACCAGCATCGCACTTTGCAGCCGTGTAAATCACGATTCAGTTATATTTGGTCGCTGCTCCATAAAATCCATTGTTCATCCAGTGTTTGCCTGTTAAAAAACTTCGGCGTTGATGTGTGTGGCAAGTGACAGTGCATCATATTTAGGCCTATAAAATGCCAATGCACTAGGCCTATAAAATGGCAATGCACTCATGTTGAAAAGTTCCTTATTTTCAACTGAACTCAAAGATAATGAATATAGTATGAATATAATATTTTCTGTTTGTTATGCCCTTTATAATGTGTGTAGGCCTACATTTTGTGCATGCACTTCTGCAGTAGCATTTATTTCAGTTTATATCAGCTATATTACTGAAGAATATATTGTGTTGCCTCAGGTCTGCTGCACATCTTTTGAAATTTGATTTGAAATAATCAAATAGACCTATGTCTTAAAGTTCAGTTAATAAAGTAACTTGCTTTGCTTTCATTTGAATCCCAATCAAGATAAACAATAATTGCTTTATTGTTAATATGGACTCCTGGAAAGTTCAGAAATGCAAAATAATAGAATTTTAATCATATGATAAAATATGTGATTAATCGTGATTAACTATAGGAATTCAACGATTAATCGTGATTAAAAATGTTAATTGTTTGACAGCACTAATTGAAATATAATAAATGTGACGGGGTGGTATGTGACGGGGTGGTACATTTCATGATAAAATAGCTCTAGTTATCCAATAGCGGTCAAGTTATTGACTTAACATGCATGCCTACAATTAGAAATGTCATTTGTTTAGCAATGATAGTGTTAAAACTGTATTGAAAAATAGTTCTTCCCGTTTAATTTGCGTGACGGGCTGGTTGGATTAAGCTTGACGGACCCTCTCACAGTAATGAAAAAACAACAAATGAACAATGTAAAAGAATGTCTTGGTTTGTTTTTCCACTTAGTTTCTTGGGTGCTCTACAGGCAGACATTATGGAAAAATGTATTTGTGATTTTATATCAAGTAACAGTATGCTAAATTTTACAGACAAAACAAGTTAATGTGACGGGGGTGGTAAGTCAAACCAAGGAACGCAAATAAAATCATAAAATATTTACCAAAAAAATGTCTAATGTCATCAGGAAAATATATTTAATTTTGAAAATAACAAAAGTTTGATAAGAATATAATATTTACATGGTGATATTTTAGATGTAAATGTCATGTCGGTCAACCCGGACACATGGAAATGGCCATTTTTAGATGGTTAAAAATAGTGTGATACTCTTTAAGAATAGTATTTTCTTGTACATCATGTTAACAAAAACCCTTGAATTATTAGCTTTAGAATCACACCTTACATTGTACCTTATGTATCTCATCAAATGTTCAAATCAAATCAAATCAAATCAAATGGCATCTGTTTCATAGAATGACCCAGTTAAAGAAGAACTCTGGCCATTTTTATCACAGAGCTCAGTTGATTATGTTTAGTTGATTGGCTGCTTTAGCCGCTTGCCGGGTAATTTGCGTCAGAAAGCACCGATTTTTCTTCATTTTCTTTGACCGACAGTATTCCATTAACATGATCAACTGAGCTTTGTGTTAAAAATGACCAGAGTTCTCCTTTAATTGACAATTGTCTTTTGAAGCAAACTGAACTGTAAAAGGAACCTCATTACATTATATGGAAGAAAAGGTGGAAAAAATATAATTTGCACTTACCCACTACAGACAGAATAACAACAACAAAGTCAAAAATGTTCCAGCCAATTGTGAAGAAGTACTGTCGGAGGGCAATCATTTTCAGACTGCATTCTGTGGTGAAGACCACAATGAAGACCAAGTTGATGAGGAAAAGTATGTCCTCCTTCTCTTTACTCTGGCCATCCGTTTCCACCATCATGGTTATCATGTTGAGCATGATCAATATCATGATAAGGATGTCAAAGAATTGTTGGGTGACCAAGTCAAAGACCAGTGCTGAAAATCTGTTCTGTAAGTCCAAAATGACACCAAGGCTTATCACAAGACTGCAGAACAATTAGTCATCCTTGTGAAAAGTTATGAAACACTTAGGTCAATATTACTTTACTTAATTCACATGTAAATTAGGCTAAATCATATTCCCATTGCTCTACGAAGTGCTTTGAGAATATGTCTAATTGTTAATGACACTACAACTACTACACTACAACAACTACAACACTAAAACAATTTAGTTAAATTGTATTGATTGATTTTTAATGTTTCAAGTGGTTTCTACTGTACACAAAGACACAAGACTAAAGGTGAGCAGATAAGATATGCTACAACAAGCTCAGCATTTAGCTGACATACACCACTGGGTACCATATCTTGAGACAACATGAAAAGTTAGGCCATTTTGGGTCAATATAAAAGATGATGTTTAAGACATAGAGTACATATTGAATGTATGTCTTGAATGTGGTTAGTTTGTGAGAGAGGATAACAAGCTAGCTCATGTATTGTTGTTTACTAACCTCTGGTCTTGGTATAGGCTTCTGTGGCTTCTTAGAACCCAGTTTCTTCATAGCATTGTAGTACTTTTTCTGTTCTTCTGTCATGAAGATGTCCTTGCCTCCAAAGTAAAGGGACAAAAACAATTATTCTAACAGGTACACTGCATAAATTTACAATCACAGGTGAACATGCTGACTGCTTGAGTGTTTGCATTGGGTGCTACAGTCACTTCTACATTTTACTCTTTGGGGTACCATAACTTTTTCTTGGGTACTGCATCACTTCTCAAAAGCTACCAGTCCTGTTGTATTGGGGTATTACCACAGTTTTGTCCAGTTCACACACGTTTAAACTAATTCATTTAGTTTTGATAGAACTTCTTAGATACTTATCTTTGCCTTCTGTTGGTTGAAATTGTCAATGATGACACCAATGAAGAGATTGAGGGTAAAGAAGGAGCCAAATATGATGAATATGACGAAATAGATGTACATGTAGAGGTTTGCTTCATACTCAGGTTGATCTTCAATCTGTCAAGGAAAAAAATGATGTTACAAATAACAACACAGTTATCCATGTAATGTGTGTTGTAATGAAGTGTTGGTCATATTATAGACCCTTTCAACAAGTAAAACAAAAACAATGCTTGAACGTTCTATTTTGTTCCCAATCTACTTCCGCTTCATTAAAGGTCCAGTATGTAGGAAATAATGGAAAATAAACTGTAACCATTCCAAAAATGATCACCATATGTTGTCAGAGAGTAAGGAAACACGATGAATTGAAGAAATGGCTTATTTGACAACATTACTCTAACCCGTAAAACCCCGTAAAACCCATGAAAAAAAATGAGTTACGGGGCGGAATCTCTTGGAATTTTTGTTTATGTTTTGAACGATTAATTCTAGAATAGCGTATTAATAATGGGCTAGCGCGTCCTCCTATTTGGGTTGCCAAATTAGCAAAGGCTAACTGTCAACAGCTGTCAGTTGTAGTCATGAACGCCTACGAGAGGCAGGCAAATTTCCAAAATTAAAACAAGAAACAAATTAAGTGGACATCGGAGGAGCTTCCTGAGATGGTGACGTCTTCGTCAAACTAAGAATATCAAGTCTGACGCAGAGCTGGCCATATTTCTCCACAACAGGTTAGGCTAAACTTCATCTGTATCGCTAACTTCAGCTAAATATGTTACGTTGGTTAGAGAGGTATTTTTTGTTTTCACTGTTTCCGTAATGTGTAGCTGGGTCATGGTTGGACAAACGTTAAAGCAGCTGCAGGTCAACTAACGTTAGCTAAGTCTTCATTACATCTGGCAACCCAGAAGAGGCTCGCATCTGGAAGTCTTGAGAACGTTCACCAGTGTTTTGATTTTGGCCTACACGTTCGGTAACAATCCTAGGCTACAAATCGCACCTTTAAAATAATATATGGAATGTTAAAACAGAAGACTTGTGCGAACAACTATGATGCTGATAATGGAACACTGACCCCACGTGAATCAACTGCACCATACATGATGTCCATCCATCCCTTAAATGTTGACTGTATAAAAGACAAAAGATTGATTTTACCATCCATTTTTTGGACACCTCAACAGACACAGGCAAGATGCAATATACAGTTCAAAAGAGGGTAGGAATAGTGCAATATTAGTATAGACTGTGGTTTAATATCAAATATAAATATAGTGCAAGGCAGTTCAGTGCAATGACATAGTTTACTATAAAGAAAAGTTTTGGACAACTCACTCCTTGACTGGCAAGATGGCGGCGAGCAGAAAAACCAAGTGAGTTGTTCAAAACCTTTCTTTTAGTAAACTCTGTGTGACACCAAAAATGTTCTCAATGCTCGAGTTCATGTGTAGAGACACTGATGATACTTCGATCAAGGTTTCATGTTGTGTCGAGCCTTCTTAGTGTTTTAAAAATAGCGATCTTGTATCAAAATAGTAGTGCCTCTACGATTCCCATTCAAAAGGCCATTTGACCCAAAAACGACAACACAGGCAAGCTTAAAAGTAACGATTGGCTGTAAATGAGCTAACAGTATAAATGAACTAAGAAAAGAAATTAGTAGTCATTTGTCCAAAAAGTACACTCTGCTTTTAAAGGCTTTGGGATGCAATGTCATTTCACAATATTTTCTGCAATTTCTTCTTCATAAGACCATAAACAATAGTAATGTAGTGGCTAAGGAACTTGACTTGAATGTAGTAGCCACAAAAAGTAATGGGTTCAATTTACACTTAACACTGAGCTGCTCCAGGGACACTGACCCTGCAATTGGTATCTCTAAGTCACTTTGGATAAAAGTGCCAACTAAATGCATTACTGGTAATAGACAAATAAATAACCAGATCTGAAAATAGTGTTTTTACAACATACTGTAGAAAGAAATGGTAGTATATGAGTTAAATTCCTTTAACATACCACTTGAAGCAGAGAAAGATAGCCCATGCCCACATTGTCGTAGGTAACCTTGAGGTTGGTCCATCGAGCATCAAGACCAGACTCCTCAAGGGAAGAACAATCTGATTTATTGTTAACCACATCTGTGAGAAACATCTCCCCTGAGGTGGTGTTCACACAACGGTAGAACTTTCCGGCAAAGAGGTTGACACCCATGATACTGAAGATTAGCCAGAAGATCAGGCAGACCAGCAGCACATTGAAGATGGAGGGGATGGCTCCCACTAGCGCATTCACCACCACCTACAGCCATCATCAGATAGAAGAGAGAACAGCATAACATTAATATTACATCTGGTTGTTTACACATGATTACATTGCTATGTATTAATTACATAAACATCATATAGAAGAGAGATATCAATAATAACATCACATCATATTGTTTACACATGATTATACTGTATTTATGTACAGTTACATAAACATTTCAATAATTACACTCCATCATTAACACTTTTTTCAGGCAAGGGCTGTGTCTAAAATAGGAAAATAGGTCTAACCCTGATTTGACATAGTCATTAGTCACTTCATTACTACACTGTGACTCAGGACAGTAATACAAAATGGATGAATTCTGTGTTATTCGGTTTCGACAAAACCATGCAAAGGTCATTTGTAATTCTGGTGAAAGGTCGATATTTGAGCTCAACAGCCAATAAAATCACAGCCCTCTCACTATGCTCCTGAAGCAACAGGTTGATCAACTGAAAAACTGTATATGAACTAGGGCTGTGTAAATAAGCCAATTTCTATTTCAAGTATGGTCTCTAATAAACTATGAAAACAAAATAATCAAGATACAATGTGCTAATGTTAATCAGGGTTCCTACACATTTTCCATTTCAAAATTCCATACTTTTTCCATACTCAAATTTTCAAACTTCTCAGTACATTTTTCTGACCATATTCTATGTCAATGGAGCATTCTACTAGCATTGTGAAGAGCTGTATAATAATGTTATTATTAACTTGGTAGCCCTTGGATACTTTTCGTTGGGGGAAGTGCTGTGTTGGAAGGTGCACTCACATTTTTAGTTCTCTGTAGATACAAGCATAGCCTACATATGTTGGAGACTAGTGCACTGCTGGCAGAGGCCTCAGAAATCACCATAAACAATATTATTTGTTTGCAATTACAGTTTATCAGATAATGCAGTATGTCTTGGTATCTTTTACAAAATCAAAAAAGTCTACCAGTGTTTCAGCCGAAAATAGCAGAGCTACGCAAACATACCAGTGCACAATGGTGTAGGGCACTTGCATAGAACAGGGGTTCTCGATTTGGTTTTGGTACCAGGGTCCCCTTGTGGGAGAATTTTTTTTCTGAGGACCCCCATATAATTGTATGTTGAGTGAAGTGATTAGAACTGTAGATGCAATAGTCTGGAAACACAAATATTTCTCCATACCCTTGTTTCTTTTTTCCATACTTATCCAGACCTGGAAATTACTAAAATAAAATTCCATACTTTTCCAGGTTTTCCATACTGCGTAGGAACCCTGGTTAATGCTAAAATGCATGCAGGTCAAGTACTGTTGGTACTAAAGAACAAAAACAATTGGTTTTATTTAGCTCGAGTTGCTGCAGCCAACAGCCAGCAGCTACAACGCTACACTCTGGGGGCATGAACGTGGGGGCTCATGAACATGCCCCCAGAGTGTAGCATGTAAGCTCTAACTGTTGGCTGCAGCAAATTGAGCTAGGTAAAACAGATTGTTTTTATACCAACAGTACTCGGTACTTTCGCTACATATAGTGATTCCAAAACTCACCCTCATCCCTTCAAATCTAGACAGGGCTCTGAGGGGCCTTAGGGCCCTGAGGGTTCGTAAGGACTTGATTGGCCCCAGCTCTGAGTAGCCCAGGATGTTGGCTGTCAAGCTGATAATGGAAACCTAAGAAAAGACAAACTGAGACTTAATGGTGAGATTTTTTTCTTTAAACATAACAAGTTCTGCTGTTGAATCTAGGTTAGGGAATGAAATACACAAGTAAAAGTTGAAAATGATTTCTTGCATGGAACCTGAAATGCCTTGCAGGCAATTTGTGGAATCAGGAATAACTGCATATGCAGGTATTGTGCTGTGCAAACACTCAACACCCATGTATTCCCAGCTGAGTGGGAATAGGCCTACTTATAAACAGCATATTTATGCATAGGCCTAGACAATTGTGTTGAATCCTCAATGTGAAAGTGTGGGTTACAAAATACAGAACACCATTTTACCATGTTTACCATTTTATCAAGTTTGCCATTCCAAGTTTAGTCTATGCCTGTGCAACCACTTGAACTGCCTTATGTGCCACTACCAAAATTGAAAGTATCAGAGGAATTTCTTCCTCCATGCTTTATGTGTTATACAAATAGGCCTATACAAAAAAAAACATTTAACATAATAATTTAACATACTGGGCCCTATCATGACATTCTAAAGTGCATCGTCACTCGTCAAAAGTCTATTCAAATTTAGTAGGATGTCCAGTTCACATTGGGAGGGGTTTCGTTATCAAACGTGGAGCGCATGGCGCAACAAGATGTTCCTAGGTTTTTTAATCAGTCATATGGGTGTGTTTGGGGCGTAACATCATTTTAAACCAATGAGAATGACATCTGTCATTCCCTTTAACGCAGAGTGTGAATTACCCCACCATAATTGGGGGGTACTAGCCAAGAAATCTAGACGCGTCCCTAGCGGCAGCAATGCCAAGGCTAGTCTAGCAACTCTCCATTGGCTTGTGAGCTCCAGAAATCGAAACTTAATCAGGCCAATGAAATCGTATATAGAGTCGTTAGGTGGGCTTAACATAATGATTGATGGCAGAGTTGCAACGGTTTGGCTTGAATTCCCTGCTACTTGAAAACAAATAAGATGGATGTTGCTGCTGGCGAACAGTGTGACACGAGTTAAGCTTTTATTAAGTTGGCAAACGTTTGAACTAGCCAACTAGCTCCGCTGGTGGGAAACGTATGGGACTCATAGTGCTGCCGCTGTCCTATTGCGTGCAGAGGGAATTTGAAAGACAACTGATTATCCCGCCCCTCGGACTGAGCACTGCGAACGGTGAGTGCCAGGGTTGCCAGATTGGGCGGTTTCCCGCCCAATTGGGCGGTTTTGCAATCTATTTTGCGGGCAAAAATGGGTTTGGGCGGGTGTATAAAAATTGGGCTGGTTTCGGATCAGATCGGCGGGTTTTTGTAGCCGAAACAAAGGCACTTCAGACCCTTCTTCCAGCGACCGTCTCTGGTCAGCAGGTAGCAGTCTCTCACTCACTCACTCACACACCCTCTGGCTGACGTGCCCCCCTAAACTCACAACAGACACTCTCAGCTCACGTCACCTTATGTATCGAAACATGCATTCTAATAGTGCATGGTATTTCCATAACCGCGAGATATGCGCTTCACAATGACCGCAATTAGTTGTTAGATATTAACAGCAGACAGTAAAGCCCAGCAGTAATTTATCCAAATTAACACATATTTCAAGTACCATTCATGATGTTGTCAAATATTGAAGTTGTGGGAATTTTAAGCTGTATGTTTCTTTCGTCCCCCATGTCGTTTCATTTATCCCGGTCTGGAGGGACGAATGAAACAAAACGCATGTTCGATTTCTCCTTAAATAAATCCTGAATGGTTTTGTTCAGAGCTGAAAATGCAACTGTATTTGACAGAGGACCGATGTAGTTTGCTTGTGACAAAATATTAGCTTTCAGTGTTTTACGATGTCTTTGTAAATTACGTTTAATTAAAAAGTGTTTCAGTCCGGTTCTCCCCTACTCTGGCGCAGACCGCCATTCAAACACACAGCTCGCGGGGTTTTCAAACTTAGCTAGCTGACTGACAATGTCAATATGCCAAAGTGGGCAAAGAGCATTTTGTCATTACAGTCAATCTCTTCATGAGTGTGCACACTGCTGAAAGATTACCTACGAGACAGGATGGACTTAACCCTTCTTTCAGGGTTGATGGATGTGCGCAGGTCTTGCGCGAATGGCTTGACATAGGACTACGGCCCACGTTCCGTCCAGCCCGACAGTTGTTGAGGAAGTTTGACGAAGCCTAGGCCTACTAGAACTTTTTAATTATTTTTAGGCCTAATAACAATTGCTCAAAGCGATTTTCACGAAGGGCCTAGGGCCATAGGCCTATGTTTTTTGTGTAGAGATGGCCCATGCATGAACGTTCTGCTTCTGCAAAGAGCGCACTGACACCCCTGTTCGTTCAACGCGACTTTCATGAAAACTAGGATTAACTGCCTGTCAGGTAGGCCTACTAATTGTTCTAAATTACAGGTGTCAAACTCAAGTTTGCCTTTAGCCTATATCTGGCGTATGAAAATATTTTTTGCGTGTAGTTGCCATGCATGGACGCACTGCTTCTGCAAATAGCGCACTGACACTGTCCTAAATAGCCTATTCAGTGCGATTTTCATGAAAACTCTAGGCCTAACTGCCTGTCTCAGGGAATATATAGCGCCTAGGTAGGCTATTAATTAATTGTTCTAAATCACAGCTGTCAGACTCAAGTTTAACTCAAGCCTTTAGCCTACATTTGGGGTAGGCCTATGAAAATATTTTTTGTGTAGCCTACAGTTGGCCCACCAGTTATGAACGCACTGCCTCTGCAAAGAGTCGACACCCCTGTTCTATAATCAATGCGATTTTCATCTAATGTTATACATGAATATGCATGTGTCATGTTGCTATTATAAATAATTGAAATGTTGTGCATTAGGCTATTTTGTATGTTCATATATCCACTCAATGTTTTTATGTTAGGCTAGCCTACTGAATGCTTTTGTTCCAAGCGTCTATTGACACTAAACAGACAGATTAATAGTCTATGTTTAGCCTATTGCATTATTTTCCGTAACATAAGCTTATAGAATAATAGTCTGACGTCCGTGTAGCCTACTTTTGCGTTCATTTGATTGAATATTGTTTTTGAAATTGGATAGGCTAAGTCGAAAAATGGGTCATTTTAAAGCTTGTTAATGATTTCAATGTGTTTAAATGAGAAACAAGCAAAAGCAAATTTGGGCGGTTTTTTGTGCATTCTCGCGGTTTTTGACGAGGTTTTGGGCTGGAAAACCTTCCTGGCATCTGGCAACACTGGTGAGTGCCCAGACCCTACATTTTAATGTGGGTCTGGCTCGTCAGGCTAGGGGGGTACTGCTCCTTCACTTTTTCTGACCATAATGGTCCATTACCATATCATTCCCCACCGTGATCGCCAAGTGCAACATTTGTTGTGCAACACACATACAAGGTCTAAACATGCGACAAACTGATAATCAGTAGGCTACAGAATATCTCATCGTTTTTATACTGTATATCCAAAAGAGAACTGTTTTGATCAACTCTGCCCTCTGCCCTCATCTTGTCTCCCTGCGGCATGCTCACGGCTTTTATCCTGTGCCTCTCTTGTCTGCTGGTCCTTAACACATATGACACGAACGAATTGTTTGTAGATAAAAAATAGTTTCATTAAGATAGTATCAGGGTTCTCAGATAAAACTACATTTATCAAACTAAAAATAGGAAATAATAGAATGTAAAAACAATACCAACCAATTAAAAACAAATTCAAATACTAGCACATATTTAGCCTCGGCTACTTGGGTCTTTTTATGTTTCCACAGGTTTCACTGATGTAGGCTTAGCTACATCAGACCCTCTTGTGCATACCGGTAATATAAAAACACAGGATCTGTGCCAAACTAATTTCAAAAGGGCACAATAATTTATTCAAGATATAATGAGAAAGAATACCTAGGCTATGGAGTTCATCTCCTTTGAAATGACAATCGACTTTACCTCACCACAATGTAAAGGTTTATTTAAATAGAGAATTACCTTGCTAACTAACCAAGGTACACTTTACTAGCCTCAGTGGGTAAGTAAGTAGCAGGTAAGTAGCCAGTAATTCAATGTATGAAGAGGTGACATGAGCTATGAAAGAACAAACACGTTTATAAATGAAGGTTGTAAAATAACACATTTTCAACAAGCTAGACGTCAGTTAGCAACTTACATTTACCCATGCACGTCAGCAGCAAACAGAATTTAGCCTACTGGAAGAATTTACCTAGCGTTTTGTCATTCAATGTTGACACTTGCTCAGTTGCTTAGGGGTTTCTGAAATCGCTTTACATTAAAGTGTTCCTACAGTGAAAACAGGAGTTGACTTGTATTGTAACTGTAATGATATTTTTCACAATATCAGAAAAATTATCTGACCCCCCCAAAACTGATATTTCTGTAATTTCTGTAATTTCTGTAACTGTAATTCGAACTATGCTTTAACGGCGCAAACGCGATACGTCAAATAAATGCATCGGTATTTTGGCATTCAGCGGCGCATGTGAAGGAGGCTGCTTGCGAGACCGTATGGATTCGAATAGTCATTCTTAAACCATGCTTTACTAAAACCTAGCATAGCCTTCACGCATTTGCACACGACTTTGACTTTGACTTTTCACCAAGGAGCCAGTCAACGACAAGACAGTTATATGCAGTTACTTTCACTATTGACTGACAATGGGTTAGCCTACCACCGAAAACATATAGGCTGGAAAAAGCAACACTTACCCTAATGTTGCTCGAATGACTGAATAAAACAACATTTATCCTGCAGAGGAGTTGCTTATATCTCGTGACAGTGCGTCTTCAGTTGTGCCCCATACGTGTCTCTCGCCTCTCCCCTAATCACTTTTAACCGTCATTACCAATTTGCAAATGATGGTGAATAACTACTCATCATGAGATGTACAGTATTTCGTAATATCTTTATTCTAATTATGTTTCCCATTGTAATCGTGCAATTTGTAATGCTTTACATGGACGTGCGCTGATGTGCGTTCATGAATGATAGAAGGATGGTGCCAATATGACTGTTAACATGCGCTCTTAAAATAGCATATGAACAACTCGCCATTGACTTCTGACCAGGTTTAGGTGGTGTATGATAGCAATTTTTAGACAACGCGCCAGGCCCCTCCCTATTGCCACACCCCTGGGCGCAATGCTTGAAATATAAACGTGCAAAATACCAAATTCAACTTTGCGCGGGTGAATAACGAACATGCGCTGGTACCCAAAATACAGCCCACTAACATTCACCTTCAAGTAACACTTACATCAACAATAAGGAAGTCCAGCCAACACCAGGCATTGGTAAAGTAGACTTTGAAGCCATAAGCTACCCATTTGAGGAGCATCTCTACGATGAAGACGTATGTGAACACCTGATCAGCATATTCCAGAATGATCTTAATCATTCTTCTTTGCTCAATGTAGATGTCCTCGAAGGCCTGTGAAATAGCATGCAATAAGTGATCACTACTGGTACATTCTCAGTGTCCATTCAGATTTTATTATAAAAGATTAATTCAACAGTACTTTGAGCACACATTAAGGAGCACACATTAAATCTTCATGCAAACTGCATCATATGATGGCATACACATTATTAAGCACTTTAGTGTTTTTATAATATCTGTATGTGTGTCTCTTTGTGTATAATATATTTTCTTGAGGGAGCCACCAGTAACTGTAGGCAAATTCCTTGTATGTGTCAAAACACACAATACTGTATATGTCAATTATGTGTCAATGATGAGTCAATCTAGTGTAAGTGTGAATACTCTTGGCCTATAAACTATTTCTGATTCTAACTCAAACATGTCTAATTATCTTTGAATCCCAGCTTACCAGAGCACCACTGCTAAGCAGGATCATAAAAATGATGAAGGTCTCAAAGTAGCTGTGCTCCACTATTGTAAAGCAAGTGCGCCGGAGGGTCCACCATATTTTCCCTTTACCTTCGGTGATGTCCAGGGTCAGGCAAGGACAACGGCGGATACAGTCTGTTTGTGGGCACAGGGAAAAGTGAAAATAAGAGAAAGCTTTGCCAATGCTACCTAAACTAGGCCTGCAGGGTTATCACAGATATATCACAGACAGATACAGGTCAGTTGTTCCCTATATGATCATTATCCAACATTCAAACCAACTTGACCCTCTGGCTTCAACAAATGGCATTCTTGATGATACCTGTCGCTGACTGAAACACAAAAGGCTGCTGATATAACTGTGATTCATTAAGCACACAAGAACACAGAATAAAGAGTGAACACACATTAAACACATTTCCTCTCTGTGAGACTTACTCTCAGTGTAGCACTCGTCAGGCAAGATGTCTTCCTCTTCCTCTTCCTCCACCTCCACTATCGGAGGACCCTTGTCCACTGTACTGCACTGGGAAGTGTCGTCAGCATTATCCTCCTTCTGGGACATGGTGAAAAACACCCAACATATAATACTGTTATTTTAGAGCAGCAGGGTGGATGAGTTGTGTTGTGGTTTGTAAAGCATTTGCTATAATAGCTTAGTATAGTATAGTATAGTAGTGCAGTACTGTGTAGTATTAGATCATTATGGACAAATGAAGCATAGCTTAAAGGTTCGTTTTTTTAGGCTAAAACATTTTTTGTCACTTACAGCAAACATCACCTCACCATCCGCTAGCTGCCTGTATCCTGAAAATACTGTAAAAAAACACAATCTCTGTGGACAACCCAGGCTCCAAAAACGGCCACAACAACTTGGGCAAAACTTGCCCATAAAAACATAACAAACTTCCATCAAATCACAGTTGCACGGGATGAAGGGGGAGGAAGTAGCAAGCTAGCTTTCTGTTTTGCGCCTTTAACATAGTATACAGTAGCACAGTAAAGCACAGTAACATTGTAACCCTGATATATGTTTTTTTTGGTGTGAGCAAATGAAAGACGGGGAGAAATGTTGCGGATAGAGTGTGGAGTGTGTGTGGAAGAAAAACTTTCCTTGGACTTTCTAAAGAAAATTGAAGTGGTATAATTTACAGAATAAATGCATTATCTGGCAGTGTGGATACCTGGACAACAGAATGGCAAGGCAGTCATGTTTTTTTTTTCTCTCTCTTACTGTATTTTGTGAGCATACAGTTTTGCTTTAATGTTTGTGGATTTTTTTGGAGGAAAAAATGCTGTTTTGCTGACAAGTACTTGATATACATTTGAGGTGGAATTAAGCGTGCATGCACTCTTTTCTGTTTGTGTGCTCATTATGTACGTTTGGGCATGTGGGGAGTAATCATTTTGTGAAAAGTGGAGCACTGTATCAAAGTATAGAGAAGCATTACGGTCAGGAATAATTCTTGCTATGTCAAGAAAAAATTAATGCTATTTAACCTGGTTACATTAGGATCTGGTTTAAGTTGTTCGGTCATTGTGGTACTATTTAAATTTTGTGATGACACTAAAGATTGGTGCCTGTGGGCATGATGAATAAATTGTAAGGCAATCCGTGTAGTTTTACAGTACATGGACGTGGTGTAAGGTGAGCTATATTTGGTAGCATGAGGATAGATTGAGGACACTTGACGGGTGCTCACTTGTGTAAATCTTCACCCACAGATTCACATGGTCGTCCTCTTTCACTGATGTGGCAGCTTGTCGTATAGAGATTGATGGGTAAACAAACAAGCACACGCATGCTTTGGCCACTGTGGGAAACATTGATAACCTCTTTCATGACGCAGAGTCCACAAGATGGCCTCACCCATAGTGCTGCACACAGTCAAAAATGCTTTCAGAAATGCTGCAGATACACTTTTCACAGGTTGTTTTATTTGTTTGTCACCACTTACGGTTAAGATGGAACACGTGTGGAACCAGGTCCATCAATCATGTGATCAGTTATTTAATGTAATGATAGAACATGCCAGCCCTAGATCCAGTTCTACTCCCACTTAAGGGTTTGGGTTTTAGGAGTGTCCCAATGAAACAAGTGCTGTGTTAGGTCATCTATCCAGCCACTATAGCTGACCATTACAGCCATCATCTGAACCTCCATGGCAACATTTTATAGAAAGAGAGAGAGAGAAAGAGAGACAGACAGACAGACAGATAGAAAGTAGACTTGAGTGAGCGCTTCTAATGCTTCTAATGCTGTGTTAGCCCCGGTTCCCACGGTCTGTTGCCGTGAGGTTACCCCATCCCAACATAAACCCCTGACGTAGATGCAGTCTGCAGATGCTATGAGAGACCACTGGTTCACAGTGATCTAGGAGACTCAGTAGTGCTGACACAAGCACCAAAGGATCGGTGATCAGACAACCAAGCAATGTGCTACTCCCGTCAAGCTTTTGAAAGTGGTTCCTTAGCTTCAATGCAAAAAGGTTTCTAGCTTGAGCTTGAGGAAGATGATACTGAAACCCTAGAGTCAGGGAGGCTTCTACCTTTCTTCATCGTGTCACACATGAAAGTTTATGAAGAGTAGGAGAAGCTGTCCAGAACGTTCTGAAATATCAGTCTTCATACCATATCACACCAAGCACCATACCAAAAGAGCTAACAGTGTTTAGTGCTTTGTTATGAAACAGTTATAAAAAGCTTAACCTAGATTCCAAAGATTCAAATAAATATCAATGCTCATAACATGTTTACTACAATCTGAATATGAATACATTCTATACTATACTGATGTTTACTTGGTGGTATCAATGCATAAGACTAATAGCATCCTCAGCAGCAGTCATACTCATCTGAAATGAAAGTTTAGATTCCTTTTCATTGCTGAAACCAATTTTCTACTGCTCAGGTTGCACACTTAGTTGACAAACTTTCTACAGTTGCTTATTTCCATATGACAAAAACTTTGAAAAGAAACACATGAATTTCAACATACCTTAGTCTTCTCATCATCTTCTGCCTCGTTCTCATACTCTGAAGTGCTGTCCTCATCATGAGTGTCAAAGTCCGACTCTCCCTTGGCCATGGGCACGTTGAGGGTCAGAGCGTTAGTAAACGACCCGTTATTGCCGGTGTCTTCCGCCCAGCCCCACACCCCATCCACTTTCTTCAGCTCAGGCTCACCTGAGTCCAGGTTTCTCAGGACCAAATTGTTGCACTTGACGTGATCCTCCTGATCCTCATCCTCTTCTTCCCCCTCACCCTTTTTGGGTTTTATCCCAAGAAGCCTCCTAACATGTCCTGTGATGAAGGCTTTGGCCCAGTCAATGCCCCAGGTGATTCTCCCAATGGCGATCTGGAGGTTGTTTTCTCCATCATCGTCCGGTGGGGCCAGGTTGTCTCCACTGAAGGAGCTCAACAGCAAGGCCAGGAAGAGGTTCAGGACCTAGGCAGAAACAGAATAAAGTGTGTGTTGATATAGACTTAGTTCAGTGTGTCCTGCATAACAAATTGTACTGGTAATCGGAGGCTTTCTGGTAGAGAACCCTCTATCGCCGTGTCACCGACTCGTATCCCCTATCTTACGGTCAACCATGCTGCCCGTTGACGTAAACATGGAATCAGTTCCGGAGTGGGGAGTGCCAAAAACAGCTCATTTGCCACAAATTTACTGGACTTTCTCAGAGCCTGCTGTTTGTTAAAGATGCAACCACTAGCATTCTGCTGACCTTCATTAGAGTGCCAGTGGTAGCAAGTGGTGGCCCCCATCTGGCCTTTTAAAAACAGGATGTCCAACACATAAACCTCCTTTGTTGTTTGCAGGACACATGCACCCAAAACTAACTCAGTCAAATAATTTATATTGTTCCATGCAGCCGTTATTATTACAGTATAACTGATTGCAATGACAGGAGTGTTGTACCAACTGACTCACCACTAGGTTACCGATGACCATGACCATCATGAAGACAACGAGGCACATGCCTTGACCAGCCACCTCCATGCAGTCCCACATGGTCTCAATCCACTCCCCGCACAGGATGCGAAAAATGATGAGGAAGGAGTGGAAAAAGTCCTGCATGTGCCAGCGGGGCAACACACAGTCCTCTGCAATCTTGCACACGCAATCACTGTAGTTCTTGCCGAATAGCTGCATGCCCACCACGGCAAAAATGAAGACGATGATGCCAAGGACAAGAGTCAGGTTGCCCAGGGCGCCAACAGAGTTGCCAATGATGCGGAGCAGCATGTTGAGGGTGGGCCAGGACTTGGCCAGTTTGAAGACGCGCATCTGCATCCAAACCCCAACACAAATGTTCACAATTAAAAAGCATGGCTTTGCCTAAAGCTATGACATGCTAACCAAATTCTGATAAAAAAAACAGTAACACTTTACTTGACAGTATCGACATAAGAGTGACATGACACATCATGAGGGTTCATGACACATGAACCCTAACCCTAACCCTGATCCTAACCTCTAACCTCTAATCCTAACCTTAACTCTAACAGAAGTGTTATATCATAAACGTTTATGACTTGTTTATGACACGTTCATGATAGTGTCATGTCACTCTTATGTCAATACTGTCAAGTAAAGTGTAACCAAAAAAACACATAGATTGACATTACTAGAACGCACATAAATGCTCATCCTTGAAATATGGAATTATTGATGAACAACACACACACACACACAAACACACACAGGCACACACACAATCACAGTCACAATTACACAAACACATCTTATCACAGAAACACCATGAATGAAAAATGAAGAGAGATAATAAAATCAGAGTATGGAAGTATGAAGGAAAACTGAATGGTTGCAACACTACAACACTGCCCCAGTCCTGATGGTTCTGACACTCCGCTCAATAATCTCACCAAACGGAAGGAGCGCAGCACAGATAGGCCCTGGACATCAGCCAGACCCAGCTCCACCAGGCTCATGGTCACGATGATGCTGTCGAAGATGTTCCAGCCCACCTGGAAATAATAATACGGGTCCATGCCGATGAGCTTGAAAACCATCTCAGCTGCGAAGATCCCTGTGAAGACCTGTCAGAATGGTACCAGGCAGAGAGAAAGAACGAGAGACAGAAAGAGAGAGAAGACATGTAGAGAATCAACCTTTACTACGTTTTTGCCTTTTAGAAATCTGCATGTAGAACAAGCTTAGCCACCTAAAACTAAAACCCAGTCAAGGATGTCAAAACAGGCTGGATATTCGTGTGTGTGTGTGTGTGTGTGTGTGTGTGCAAGCATTCTTTTTTGTATTTTCTTACCAGATTCCCCACTGTAAGCATATTCTCAAACTCTTCTGTCATTGGATAGTGTTCCATGGCCATGAAAAGAGTGTTGAGCACAATGCAGATGGTGATGCCTAGGTCCACAAATGGGTCCATCACCACAAAATACACCCACTTCTTAAAGATGATCCATGGAGGACAGCAGTTCCACTTCAGAAAGATGTCCGCAAACTTGTACCAGAAAGGGGGGCATGGCCTCTGAAGCTCTTCAAGTTCTGTCAATGAACAGGAAAGGGTTGTCTTGCTGACTCTTTAGTACACAACACAAATGATCCTGTTACAATAAATTGACCATGTGTTCATAATCCTACAACAATCAGCTTCAACTGATTTCACAACCTACAATATCCATTTACCAAGTCTGCATGATCAAATAGCTGTTGATTTTGAATGGTCTATGCTTGTACATGTATCTATCTATCACATGGTGGAATAGTTAGAAATATTTTGGAAATGTGTACACCCCCTCTCCCTCCAGTGTTAACAGGCTTGTTCAGACCCTTATAAACTTGTATTGTGTCTTCACAGTCTTCCAGAGTCTAAAATCAAGGCAGAGGTGTCAATACTCTCCCTTGACATCAGGCTATTCCTAACACCTGACAATGCTGCGCTAAGCCCTTTCAAATAGACAAGCCTCTGCTTGGTCTGTTGACTGCACAATTAGATTAAGATTGACAGGGTACAGTTCTTATAACACAGGGTTCATTATAGTAACAAGCCACACACCTGCTTAACAATGAGAAACCTCTGTGTTTCATGTCTTATATATATATTAAGTATATACTATTTTGATCCCATGAGGGAAATTTGGTCTCTGCATTTATCCCAATCCGTGAATTACAGTAGTGAAACACACTCAGCACACAGTGAACACACGGTGAGGTGAAGCACACACTAATCCCGGCGCAGTGAGCTGCCTGCATAACAGCGGCGCTCGGGGAGCAGTGAGGGGTTAGGTGCCCTGCTCAAGGGCACTTCAGCCGTGCCTACTGGTCGGGGTTCGAAGTCCGGGGTTACAAGTCCGAAGCGCTAACCAGTAGGCCACGGTCTTGTGTAGGCATATACTGTACATAATCATCAATTAAGATGTTTTGGGAGCAAAGGAATATATATATATATATATATATATATAACTTTAAAGATGGAGTCCATGGATGTGATACCAATACACACTTTTGTCAAATTCAGTGAAAAGCTCCTCACAATCCTTTGGCTCTACATTAAAGGGGTGGTTCAGGATTTTGGATTAGTGTTAATTTTGTCACCTATTTTTAATTTAGTCTTAGTCTTAGTCTTGTGACGAAATGTCCTTTTTAGTCTTTGTCATATTTAGTCATTCAAATATCATTTTTGTTAGTCAAGTTTTAGTCAACTAAAAGTCTCGTCATTTTAGTCTAGTTTTAGTCAAAAGAAAACTAAAGCTATCTTAGTCTTAGTCAGTTTTAGTCAAAACATTTTAGTCTTTTTTTATAACAAATTATTTCTGATTTTAGTCATTTAGTGTTTCACACATCTCAATTTTCTAACAATATTGTGTGTCCACAGGGCTACTCGACTGTTATAATTACTCATTCTGATTTTTTTTGTCATTCAGTACATGCACAGGTAAGTCAAGCTACAGTTATAGCTCGGCTGGGATTTGGCCATAGACAGTAAAAGATTTGACTGGACCACTGTCATGATCTTCATAGACCAGTGTTTCAGTGTCCGCAAGCTATCCCAAGTGGTCCACGAGCAGACGTGGTAAAATATAATATAGATGAGTTGTTTGCAATATTGAACCAACTTCAAACTGTTCTACAACACTGTCTATGTCAGATATGCCAGTTTAAATCATATAAATCCTCTGACACAATTAAACAAAGTGCAAAGACAATAAGCAAGGTGGTTCAGTGAGTATTGTGTAGGCTAATATACTGCTAGGTCAATTTATTTTCTTTTTAGCTAGGTGGTCTGTGCGTTTCTTTTTTATTGATTAGTTAAGTGGTCCTTCATCTGAAAAAGTTTGAGAAACACTGTCTTGGACCCAAGTATGAATGTTTTACTCCGCCACGCTAGATGGCGATATGCGCCCAAACGCAACACAAACTCTCAATCTTAGCTAACTTGCTAGCGAACTTTCCATATTAGCTTACTTGCTAGCAAACTTTGCATCATCAGTGTAACTAGTTAAATAGTTGACATTACTTGCTGAAACTTTTCGTATGGACATTCTGGGGGATGTTAATTTGTATATGAGAGAAGCTTCAACTTCTGGGTATGTAGCATTGTGGCATAAAGCCTAACTCTGGCAGAAATCTCTGTGTAGTTTCCTGCTGCAGCCACAGGGTTGCAGCAACAGCACGTAGACTAGCCTACAGGAAAGCTGCTGCGCATGAACCATGAACTCATTCGTAATATTTTGAAAAGGTAACAGCTATTCTGTCTTCTCATTTTGTAGACGAAAATGGAAGAGAAATGTTATCTTAGTTTTTATTTCAAGCAAAACATTTTAGTCTCGTCTTTTTTCGTCAACAATAATGCATCTTAAGATAGTCTTAGTCAGTGTTTCAGGACATTAGTGCAGTCTCGTCATCGTCTCGTCTTAGTCATGGAAAAAAAGGTTGTTGACTAACATTTTTCCTCTCGTCTCGTCTGACGAAATTAACACTATTTTGGATCGATGTAAATGTCTGTGTTGATAGTTTTATTTCATTAACTATAGTTACTGTTTATCATGTGGAAGCACTGAGCGGATTCATCAGTGTTTGTGCTTGAGGTGTTATATACTAAATATATTTTGCCTAGAGATCAAATTAGCTATAGTTAGACCAAAGACCTAGCCTGGAAAATCCAGACCCTGATAATCTAGAAAGATTAAGGATCTGGCCAAGAACAATGTAATGGCCCAACTCGAGGGGCGGCAACAAGCATGCATTTAAAAATCTCACTTCACGCAATTGGATAACACTAGACCATGTTTACTCTGAATGATTTCGGACTTAGACGCAATCGGATAACACTACGACCAATGTGTACTGTCCTCCAACGTTGCAGCACTGTCTTCATCAGTTTAGCTGGTTCCCCGGAATGTTGGGGCAAAAGTAAAGTGCATCATTGCTCTTTGCCAGTGTCTCGCAGAGACAATTCCATTGTGATCTCGTGAGAACTCTGGATTTCCAGGGTACCAAAGACCCATGATTATTACTAACCTCTGCTTCAACCCTAGTTAGACCTAAAGGAGAATTCCGGCAATTTTTCATATAGATCTCTGTTTGTCGAGGTCACCGAGTACTAACGGTACAAAATAAAACAAACAAAAAAACGGTGCTACCTAGCTCAAGTTGCTGCAGCCAACAGCTAGAGCTGCAAGGCATCTACAGTCCTACACTCCGGGTACATCTTTAACATCATGCCTCATTCCTTTAAGACTTTGCACTTTGCCTTTCACTCTAACTAGGCCCCACTGTGTAGATAAATGTAAATCATTGTATGGATGGATGGATGGATACCGTCCATGGTGTTGCTTGCTGCTGACACGGCACTGGTAGCACTGAGGGCGCTGGTGGCACTGACAGCACTGCCTTTCCTCTCTTGCTCCCCAGGGACCTGCAGGTAGTCCATGCTGCCATTGGACTTCACTATGTTCCCTGCAGACTGTATTTTGGCAAACAAGAAATGCAAGCATCGGGTTAGATGTATGTGTGTACACTTTTAAGCACAATTCATGTGTTTGTTTTTGCTTTGTGAAATAAAGAGTGTGATTGCATGAACATTTGAATGTCCCATAACTCATTTATAGTGACTGCTGGGGTCATTTAATACTTTTCACTTTAACCTTTTTACACAACTAAATGCCAGGATGTCATTTGCCCAGGGTACTCGAATATTATAAAGTATATTACCCTTAATCTTTGATCTTTGGAAATCGTCTGGCATTACATTTCTAGTTGGATGTCAATATTTTATGGAAAAGCTGCATTATTCAAAATGACAGGAAATATCAGGCTAGATAAAGGTAATGGACAAGTCAATGAATTTGGGTTTTGGCTTGCTTGCTATTTCTAAAACAATATGGCTATCTCACCTCCTCATCCTTGAGGGCCCTCTTGACCTCTCCATCTTTGCCAAGGCTTCGGTCATCATCAATATGATCATCCTCTGTTCCTCCACCCTTACTGTTCTGACTCGACAGGGACAGCTTGCTGCTGGCTAGTCTGCCTTGCCTCTGTTGTAAACAAATTTAACAGTCAGTTTGCCATTTACCAATAAAGCTCTACATTCTTCTTCAATGAAAGCTTTAAGGATGAACAGTATGTAGTATTCTCTGATGCATAGCAATTTTACAACAGTGTTTTGGTCTGAAAAAGAAAGAATATTTTTTTCCCATTGGTAGTTTTGAAGCTAATAGAGTTTCTCGTGATTTTCTTGGATGAACAGCCAAAAAGCCTCTATTTTATCCCAGACCCCTGACCTCAGCAGTTTGCTTCTTCAGTTGCTCCAGGATCTTGGCGTACTCTTCCTCCTTTTCTTTAGCTTCAGCCATAGTGGCCTCATTCTGCTCGGCGTACGCCATGGCAACCACAGCCAGAATGAGGTTGATGAGGTAGAAAGAGCCAAGGAAGATCATTACCACGAAGAAGATCATGTAGGTCTTTCCAGCTGCTCGGAGAGTCTGCAGGTAAATTCAAATTACAGAAGCAGTAAGGAAGAGGTTTTGACCTTGCACCATGCATCAACACCAAAAACAGCAATGTTAACACGCTGTTAGGATGCTAACTGTTCTTTCTTCTTTTATTATATTGTACTCAGGCCAAGACATTGTGTATAAACTGGGTGGCTAACAGGAATGACAGGTATTTGTCCTTTACATAACTACACACCATCATGAATTTGATGGTTTGACAATATTAACAAATTAATTTGTAGATGATGCTAAAGCTAGCTGCCATTAACCAGGTAGCAACATTTGCAGATACCGAACCACTGGTGGCACGCCACTTCTAGTCCATTGATGGACCACCATCACTTTTAATTTAACTTGTTCTGAATATTAAGAAAAGACATGTGGCAAAACTTATGGACCGAACTCTTTTTCATTTATTCAGTTATATTAAGAAAAGACAAGTGGCAACACTTGTGGTCCAAACTCTTTATTCAGTTATACTTCATCTTAATAACATTTCATATTGGGGCATTTGTCGGCAGCCTGCCAGTGGACCGCCAGATCTGCCCCCAGTGGGCCGACAGTAGTCCGCTAGCCTCTTGCTATCTGGGTAAAAATGGGGAAATTGTGTGCATAATGTTGCTTAAGTCTGAAGTTAAGTTGAAGGGTTTTTTTTTCATTGACAAGTGACATACAGTACAGGTAGTACATATAGAGTATAATGTATCTATCTATCTATCTATCTATAGAGGTACTGAAGAACAGATGACCTTAACCCATCTTTTTCTACTCTTTGGTTCTGCTATTAGCTTGTGAATGAGCCGGGGCTAGTGTTTGCACTAACCAGCTGAAAAAGATTCTCCCAGTAGTCTTGCGTCATCAGACGGAAGAGAGCCAGAAAGGCCCAGCCAAACGAGTCGTAGTGTGTGTAGCCGTAGTTGGGGTTGTTTCCTGCCTTAAGGCAGATATATCCGTCAGGGCAAACACTGTCATAGAGTGGAAGGAACAATCACACCTCTCAGTAATGTGAATGCAGACAATACTAAAAGCACAGAAACTAAAATATAAATGTCAGAAAACAGTAAATATAAACATAGTCAGTGTGGCAATCCATGTCAAATCCTGCCTTCATTTTGTTCCTGATCCATATTTGTATGACTTTTTCATAATCTTTGCCTGAACAGAGGGCAGATGACCAGGGATGGATTACTGCACGGGCCTACCAGGCCCAGGGGCCCAAGGGGTCAAGGGGCCCTGAAGCCCAAGCCTTTGCATGGAATCATTGCCTCAATATCAACAAATCAGGATGTAGGCTATGAATCTGATTGAATTTAGTATTGGCCATCCCCAAAATGCACCATAATACAGGAAATCACATCAAACAAATTAAAAAAATTCTGGGGGAGGACCCCCCAAACCCCCCCTCCCACATATACAACAATTAGTGGGGGGCCCTTAATACATCTGGGCCCAGGGGCCCGAAAGTTCATAATCCGCCCATGCAGATGACTAGATTGGTTTATCCCCTGGATAATGTCAACCTGCACAGAGACAGGATGAGAATAAGATGAGACACTCACCCAGCATCTGAGCTGTTTCCACAGAGCAGTGGGTCTAACTGACCCTCCAGGTAGTAATGGTTGTCTAGATCATGGGGGTTTGGAGTTCAGAAGATTATCAACATTTTATTTACATTCATACACTCTGTATACTATATGTGTTAACTTCAGGGTAACCCTTTTTGCAACAGTTTTGCCATTATGATATTTTGTGAACAGACTCCCGAAATTACACACATAAAGAAGGCAAAGCTAGCAGATTATTCACTTAGCCTTTTATGGATGGTGACTGGATACCTGGGTTGTCAATGTATGCCTGATAGTCAAAGGTACTGTTTGCGGTGTTGTTGTAGTGTACGGTGGAGACCAAGGTGCTGTAGTCTGGGGTGAAGCTAAGCAAGTCCTGTAACGTTTGGTTGGACTGTGGTGGCCAAATGACACACTTCTGCCGCAGGTTGCCCATGAATAGCTGAAGGCCCACCAGGGCAAATACAGCCAGACAGAACACGGTGAGAATCATTACATCCCGTAGCTTCTTCACTGATTGAATCAGTGCGCCAACGATTGTTTTCAGACCTGGGGACAAGATTTCAAAGGTTGTCAAAAGTTGGAGTTGGAGAAATACAGAGGATGAAGTGATTGTTGTGGAACACCTACTGTATCACCTCCTACAGATACACATGGTTGTGTTGGTGTATCGTTTAAGTGGGGTAATCAGGATATTACTGTATTTAGCAATAGCATAAATATAAAATAGGTGTTACAGAATGTTGCAAATTCTGATCAAGCACATTATGAAACTACAGAGACAACTTTCAGCTACTTGTGGACAAAAAATAGAAAGTTAATTTAGGAAATGGCACAGTGATGAAACAGTAGTGAGTAGATTATGACTTTTAGCACATACCAGGAATTACAGTGATAGTTTTTAGGGCACGAAGAACTCGGAATGTCCTAAGCGCAGATACATTGCCCAGATCGACAAACTCAGTGATGTACCTATGGATACACACAGTGGACAACAACAGCTTTTAGGTAAAGAGATTCAAAGACACCAAGTCATACTCCCCCACATACGTAGGGTCTGTAGAAGCTTTTGCTAAGAATAATGTGTGCTACCAAAGATCCAAAAGAGGGTCTTTTATTTGGCCTTCAACTAGGTCATTTACTTTTCCTCATTCAGTAGATAATTCATGTGGTAATTATGGACCTACACAGGGCAAGTATCCTGTCTAACTTTTTCACCCTCAGGCCAGAGATGGTAGAGAGAATTCTGCAGTAAAAGATACTATGGTTCAACAGCAGCTATATTTAGTGCAAGGCAACTGTGCACTTTTGGAGCCAAAATGGCAGCATTATCTGCATACGGTCTGCAGATGGTAACAGGGTCATCACACCAGTGCACCTGCCATGTGTAACCATAAACTGATCCTGTACTAAAAATGAGGTCTGATGAACAAAACAGGTATGTTCCTTTGCCTGCAAATACTACTCTGGAATCCGCACCTAAAACCATGAGTCACTTTGCCTTGAGGTTCTATGAATGGATTATTCTTATTATACTTCATGTTCAGCTTTTAGATGATATTGGAGCCTCAAAGACCCAACTTACTGGCAATCAAACAAACTAAACCTTCTTGAGCAACCTATCGAGCAACACATTTTATATCCAGACAACTCTGATAAGCAGTGGAAATTGATTATGATCATGCAATCAGAATGCTAGGCATCGGTCATTGCCCAGCCGCATTGTTCAGTGAGGTGCCATGTGTTTTTGTTTGTTTGTTTGTTTATTTGTTTGTTTGCACAAAATTACACACTCTCACTGAATTCCTGACCACCTCACCTCACATGTCATCAAATAGGTGCTGCTGACACAGTCCTGCAAGTCTAGTTCTTGTAATGTCAATGCTCAGGACCTGGGACAGATCAGGACCAGATGTGTTCCGATAAGCTGTCTGAGTAGATTCTGTCTAGTGGAGTAAAGAGCAGAATAGCTTCTCTATCTGGCTCCTGAAAGTCGTAAGGGCATCAGCAGTAAGGAAGGAACTACAGGCACTTTAGACAAGGAAGGGAGCCAGCGCGAAGCAGAGAGGGTGAAGAGGGTCTAAATATAGATTTGATACATCATCCCACTCCACATGTGGCAAAACCTATTCATTTCCCAAGGATGCATTGTTGTGATGTAGATGGGTGATGATACCAGACATGTGTGTGTGTGTTGGGGGGGGGGGGGGGGGTTAGGTCACTGGGGATTCATTAGAGACAGGAAATAGAAGGGGGGGGGGGGGGGGGCGTAATTCCACTGTAATTCCACTTCCCCTTTCGGGTGATGTAAACAATGTGAGGTCACACTGACACATAGTGCATAGCGCACTTAGTTTTAATGTCACCAAGCAAGGTATCGACAGACCTCACTGGCAGACACGCAGACACGCACACACACACACACACACACACACACGCACGCACACATACACATATCCACGCACCATGCATCCACAAAAAAAAACGTACATTTCATGTATACAAAAGCATTTCTGTTTCATTAAAGACATATGTTCTGAGGATATTTTCAAGTTGCTGAATGCTGATAGCAGATCACATGCCCCACACACACTGCTTCCATTCAGTAACATGAATGACCACTATGACTTCTCTTATACTCACGCCATGCTGATGACCATGAAATCAAGCCAGTTCCAAGGGTCACGAAGGAATGTGAAATCTCCTACACAGAATCCTCTAGATAGTACTTTGATTGTTGCTTCAAAAGTATAGATACCAGTAAAAACATACCTGTGAAACAAAAAATCAATGTCATTTTGACAGGTCATGTTGTAGCTGTGTTTTAGTGAGGTCTCCCCTATAAGCACAAGCCAAGTAAACTTTTTGTAAGAATATTGTATACAGGGACACACACAGTAGCTACTGTAGTGAAAAAGAAGGAAATACAGTTTGTGTTGATTGATTGTGGTGTGTGCAAATGAGTAAATGATTAAAGCTCAGACTTACTCCACAGTTTTACTCCATGCTGGAGGATCGCTCATCGTCATGAACACGCAGTTTGCTAGAATAGTTATCATGATGAACATGCTGAACAATTTGCATGAGAGTTAAGGAACAGAGCCAGACCATATGGTTTAAATGAAAACTAAAATTCAGATTTACATTCTGCATAAAGTTGTGAGCATCAGTGAAACTAAAGCAACATTCTCTGCAAATTACCACTAAGGAAGTTGGAAAACGACATAAGTATAAGTTTATATACTCTTTTGATCCCGTAAGGGAAATTTGATCTGGAATGGAACACACTCAGCACACAGTGAACACTCAATGAGGTGAAGCACACACTAATCCCGACGCAGTGAGCTGCCTGCTCAGGTGCCTTGCTCAAGGGCACTTCAGCCGTTCCTACTGGTCGGGGTTCGAACTGGCAACCCTCCAGTTACAAGTCCGAAGCCCTAACCAGTAGGCCACGGCTGCCCCTAAACATGTAGTTTTGTTTTAAACTATAACAATGTCATTATTCCAATATTAATATAAAGATAAAGTGAATTATATTTCTGTAGCTATTATGCTAATTGTGATGTGTGTACATCTGGAGTAAACAGTAAGGATATGAATGTATGAGAACTTTAATAGCTATCTGTCTTACAATACTGAAGGGGCTCAGGCAGTAGCAGGCTGGTTCAGCATTGAACCTGAAGATGGTATTCCCTTTGTTGATGACGATAAATGTCTGAAAGAGAGAGTGAAGGAGAGAGTTATATGTTTAATATGAAGCATTGGTCATTCAAACATTCATGTTTGAGTGTACAATGTAATTTATGTACAGGAAATAAATAAGCTGCTATACATTATGGCGTTTTTTCATCTTTGGCCTGTCTTATCAGTGGACAGTGGACTTGACTTACACGTAAATAATATTCTAATTTTTACTTTCTATTTTATTGAGATTGACATTTTATCAGAGTGTGTGCCACCTGAGAATCCAACTTTGCCATCGTTATCACTTCGGCTGTAGGAAATCATTGCCGTTAATCCAGGGGTGTCAAACTCATATTAGGCAATAGGCCGGATTTGTTGGAATGAGACCTCATGGCATGGGGGCCTTATGTTTGACACCCCTGCATTAATCACATGAAGTCAGCTGCTCTGACCTTCTGGGCCTGGTAGTAGGGGTCCAGCTCCTCCAGTGGTATGTTGAACAGCTCTGGCGGCAGGTCTCCATAGATGAAGGGCAGGGCCTTCCCAGCCTCCAGGTCGCTGGAGGGTTTGGGGAGGTTCTCGTCATCCTCCTCGTCCTTCTCTGGGGCTTTGGGATTCAGCTCCTTCAAGCGCTCTTGCTCGGCAGCCTCCTCCTCCATGCGACGCTCGATCGCCGCCAGCGACTCCGGCGTGAAACGGTGAAACACATCGGTGCCATCGGTCGGGAGGAGCAGGCCTGCCATCTTCGCATTCTGTTCGGCGAGAGATACCACCGCACTGGGGTCTCTCAGTAATGCCCTGCGGGGGGGGGGTCAGTCTTCTCAGTACAGAAAAATACACAAAATGAAATCGCATGCGTCCGTCCTCTACCTCAAGTCTCTAGGAAAGAGGCCTGGGGTGAAAGCTCATAGGTGAGGTTGACATACAGTAACTCTGTGCTCTACACTTTGATATGGGTTCCAGTGTCTACAGAGCTTAACTGTTGTTCAAGAAGATCATGTCTTACATAAAGAATTCTCATTTTGAGGGAATGCAAATTAGTTGACAATTAAACAACTTCCTAGATTATCATTTTGTCTTGGGTGAAGGGTTTAAACGGTTCAGCTAGCCAAGAGCTACACAATTATATATTTTTGATAGGTTAGCTGAAACAGGCTAATTTGATACATATTTTAGTGGTGGCCCTGCTTCCAGCCTCCGTACCCTATTCTCAGCCCAACTCTCTGAATAATAGCACACTCAAAATCTCAATAACTCACATGAGCATTGTTCGTTGAAAGCTTTCTAAAAACACTCTCAAACTTATATGTTTCCAGTTTCACACTAATAACATTTGTAATAGTGTTCATTTATTTTGCTATGATATTGTCACAGCTGAGCATTATCAGAGATCTGAAGAAATGCATCTATAGAGTGTCTTCATTCACCCAGAAGAGCAATATCCCATTTATCCTTGTTAGCACACAGAATCATGTGTACTTATTTCCATCCATTTCAAGTTGTGTCCTTTTTTGATAAATATTCAACAATGATCTGATTAATAAAGAAAATAAGTTAAGACACATAGAAATAGCAATGGCCAAATCTTTGACTGCTAATACTGTATTCTTGGGTGTGTTCACCATTTGGTGGAGTAGAACCTTTGATACTTCTGAGTGAGATTCATGGCCATTCCTCTACCCCCCTCCCATCCTGCCAGCTACATTGATGATTCATAGGACTGGGATTTAAAATGTGTGTGTGTGTACAGTATGTTCTGTGGAGGGATGCAAACATATGTTGGGGTGAAGTGAAGGGGACTCATATTTCAAGAAATGGTTCAGTACTGGCATCAGATTGACCACAGTTTTTTATTCAGATTCTGTGTGTGTGTGTGTGTGTGTGTATGAGTGTACACACATGCTGACATATATTAATGTGCATCTGTGTGTATATTTTTATCTTTCAATCCAGCTTCTTATTATATCATTCACTTAACCTTAATTTGCTTTAAGTTTACACATGAAACCTATCTAATAGGAACACTTTACATGAGTGTACAGTACAGTATACCGGCATTGTAACGGCATTGTACCATTGCTTTGGCCTGTTGTCCGTCAACACAGCCCACACTAACAATGTCTCAAAGGCATTTCCCACAATAAATAAGCAACTTGAGCCTGAGTTCAAACAACCTGGGTCAAGTCCTGGGTCGGGTAGGGGGTATGTGGTGTGGTGGGTGGGGGTTTCAGCTAGCTGCATGTAACTATGGCTCCAGCAGTGTCTGACACATTTACAGTGAATATCATTGTCACCCCACATGGGAGCCTAGTTTTGCAGGGTCAGACGTGACTGCGGCGCTTTCTGTCAAGAGTACTTATGTGGAGACAACTTGTTGACGTTTTGGTATCGGATTGCACTTAAAACGGACCACAAACACAGTTGGCTTCACTGAAACACATCTGGTCAAAACTTGGTGAAAGTGACACTCAACACGATGGCTGTTTACTGTTACAAAAAATCAGCACAGCTACTTTGTTATCCATCTTCACAAATCATTAAGTTGAACGTCAAATGCGGTTAGCACAAATGAATCATTCAGTTGTACATTCAGGCTAGATTTCCCCCAAGTGTGAAATAAATAGACAAGTGACAAACTTTCCTTACACAGTGAACAAGCGCTGCAGGTGCAGCACGGAAGCTTTGTGATTTGTACTTTGTGCTTTTTAAGGTTTTAGCAGTGAGTATTGGTTAATAGTGCCCTTTCCTTTACTAAGCAGACATAATCCCCTGATATGCATGTGATGTGTACATCATACATTTGACACTGCATTCTATTTACATGTGCATTTAGTCTTTTAGTAGACACTTTTAATTCTAAATGAATCTAAGTTCAGTATAGGTATTCATTGCCATTTTGGATCCTGTGATCTTGGTGTGGTTAGTTATCTCACTGTTGCTTTTCCATCTTCCATAAGGCTGTCAAAGTTGAAAAGTGATGCAGATGAGAGGAGATGAGAGCTAATTATGTTGTCTTTCAACAACCCTCATCAGATAACAACACCATTTTTGACACCACACAGACTCAACTCGCAAAGTAATCTTCCACACACCTTTCTGAAACCTGTTTTCTATTCTAAGTGCAGACCAAGACCCTGATGTTGAGTTTTACTGTCTTTGCCTGGAGCATAGAGGCTAAAGTATGACCACACAATGTGGGGGAGTTTACATATAACTGTGATGCACTCCCTTACACCTGTCATTTATTGTGGAGGAATGTATTACGAGCAAACTGCTATTACTGTAAATAAGTAGCAACTGATATTCCTGGAGGGAGAGGTTTGGAATGGGACTTTACAGGGAAAGGTCGGTGGAGGAATAAGGGGCATGTAATTAAGGAAGGACTATGATCCTGCAGAGAGATAGAGAAAGACAGGACAGAGGGGAGGGCAAGTGATAGATAGAGAGAATGAGATCAAGGTGAAGAGGAATAGGCAAATGGATAGAATGGATAGACTGAGGAATTGTGACAATAAAAAGAATAAATGAAGGCAAGCGGGAGATAGAATAAGAGATATAAGGAGAGACAGGCAGACAGACAGACAGACACAGAGAAGGAGATAGAGGATGGTGAGAGTGTATCAATGGGACTGCGCCCACACACTGAGCAGGACAAGAGAGTAGAGGAGGAGAGAGTGAGAGAACGAACGAGGGACAGCAAGAGAGAGCAAGAAAGCGAGAGAGAGAGAGAGACAGAGAGAGAGAGAGAGAGAGAGAGAGAGAGGACCAGTGGGAGTGCACCCACACACTCAGCAGCTGCTGTGGGCAATCAGAGTCAGGCGTCAGATTTCCACACCCGAGATGACTCAGCTCATTCCTACACCCTCTCTATCTCTCTCCTCCACACACACACGCACACACACACACTCCCTCTCTGCTACATACACACAAACAGACTCACACCTCTCGCACAGACCTCTCTTTCTCTCTGTCTCTAGCTTTCTCACAAACATGCACACAATCACTATCTTCCACACATACACTCCCTCCCACTTATACACCGATACATACACAATCTACAGCTCTCTCACTCTTTTTGTCTCTCTCACACACACACACACACAAACACACAGTCTTTCACACACTCTCATTTGCTTCTGACGCAGCTGACAGGCCCCACATGTCAACTCATCTTACCAACCACTTCTCAGCTTGTGTTCCCTTCCCTACAACCTCAGGCTGATTTCCTGGCTTCCGCCACACGTCTTCACTGACCCCCCCCCCCCCCCCCCCCCCCACCCACACACACACACACAACTCAACCCCCCACTTTCGTCTATTCTACCACCACTACCACCTCCTCATTCCAAGATGTCGCTTCCAGTTTGTCTTTCATTTTTCCTGCCAAAGATGGATGACGGACAAAATTTTCCCACAACTATTAGGCTACAGGCTGCCATTCTGGTCCCTTCTGCGTGTGTGTGTGTGTGTGTGTGTGTGTGTGTGTGTGTGTGTGTGAGGCCCTTCATAGTCCCACTGCTGACAAGTGTGAGCCCAGCCACTGGTCACTGCCTCAGAGGCTTATGCTGCGATTCGAGGCGCCACTGGTCTCTGCTGGACAGAGGCAGGACAGTCGTACTGTCTGGGCTGCTACTAATATGAGCTACTGATCCGGTAATAAAGGTTGGGACGGCTTCCCGAAACGACTGGCTGACGAATCCATAGCAGATTAGGAGTCATTAAGACTTTGTGTTGATTAGAATAAACAGCTAAACAGTTATTTGAGTCACTGTGGCTGTGGATGAGGTGTGCCCTGTATGTGTGTGGGAGGGGGCATTTGTGAGTGTGGGGAATGGACTGTTCATATGGGTGTGCAGTCCTGAATCTTTTGTGCAATGAATTGAATGTTTAGTGTGTAGATAATAATTATTATTATAATTATTATTAGTAGTAGTAGAAGTAGTATAATTTTTATTTAGATTTTTTTGTAAAAATCTAAATAAAGATTAAAAAATAAAGAGTACAAAATTAGTCTACTGACCATAAACAGTTTATAGGAGAGTAAGAGTCTTGGCCAGCTTCCCTGACTAAGTGTGGGTGTGTGTGGGTTAGAGCGCACGTATACACTGTTAGTGTGGGTAAGGCTGAGTATGTAGTATGTGTGTGTGTGTGTGTGTGTGTCTATGTGTGTGTGTGTGTGTGTGTGTGTGGGTGTGTGTGTGTGTATGTGTGTGTGTGTGTGTGTGTGTGTGTGTGTGTGTGTGTGTGTGTGTGTGTGGGTGTGTGTGTGGGTGTGTGTGTGTGTGTATGTGTGTGTGTGTGTCTATGTGTGTGTGTGTGTGTGTGTGTGTGTGTGTGTGTGTGTATGTGTGTGTGTGTGTGTGTGTGTGTGTGTATGTGCCCGCATGCTTGTGTGTGTGTGTGTGTGTGTGTGTGTGTGTGTGTGTGTGTGTGTGTGTGTGTGTGTGCGCGCGCGCGCATGCTTGCTTGTGTGTGTGTGTGTGTGTGTGTGTGTGTGTGTGTGTGTGTGTGTGTGTGTGTGTGTGTGTGTGTGTGTTCAAGAACAGGATAGTGCAGACATGTATCTGGGTGGCTGCGTGGACCCATCACCTCCACTGTCTAAGGTTAGTAGCAGGTTTGTTACTGTAAGCCTGGGGCCCCAGCGTGTGACCTGCCCCTCATAGTGCCAGCTAAGCTTAGTCTTGACAGACACGACATCCAAACAGCCCCATTAGAGAAAGCCTATATCTGCAGCCCCACTGGACAATACACAGTGACACCCGGCTACCCGTCCACTATCGCCGCCTGCCGCCTCGTAATTGGCCTGTTGGCACGTCGCTCTTATTTCACCTCGTGTTCCCCCCTGCTCGCATTTTCCCCCAGAGAAGGGCCACGGAGTCATAATGTCGGGTTGTCTCCGGGGATCGGGGCATTAGAGTTGGATGATGGGCGTATTTTCTATAGTGATGACAATGTGCAGTACCTAATAGGGTGTCAGATCACAGGGGTAGGGGGCAGTTATAGCTGAGGGGCAGTAGATATAAACTGTGTAGAAGCAACCTTGTTAGTCATGTACATATATCCCTAAGGCCAGCCACCTCCGCAGGTGGTTACTACCTAACACATAGCATCTAGCTGACAGACTTCAGCAGGAGCTCAGAAACATCTGGGTTTCCTTGAGCAGCGAGGGTGGAGAGGGTGAGGTTAAGGGGCATGCGGGGTGGGGGTGGTGAGGGAGTAACTAAAAGGCAGTCCCTAATGCCGGGGTCGGGGGGGTCGAGATGATGCTAACACGTTTTGGGACCCAGGCACTGAAAGAATTCCCATGTCCACACTCCATAAATCCACTGCGGGGGTGTCTAGAATTAGCCCGAGCTAGCCATGAGCTTGGCCATCCAGAGGGAGGGACACATAGCCCTGGTGGCAGAAGACTCTGGAACGGACACAAGCCAGATCAGGGCCAGATCTGGCCCAAAGCCATCTTTTCTCATGACGCATAGTCACACTGACGGATGACTGCCAGATGGGAATGAGCTCAGGGAAATGCTGTTAATATGGTTTTGCTACATGCCAAATTGAACACAATGGGTACATAGCAGCAGATGGTAGCATCAATAGCCATAAGTTATGTGCAATATCAAGTCTTAGATAAACTGATCAAAGTAAACACACACACAAAAAGTGAAAGTACTAATTAATACAATTCATTTGTTGCCCAAATGGTTTCAGAGCCAACTGTTCTCTCCCATTACAACAAGCTTTATGTTCAAGAACTGTGCAAGATCAGGCTAGCAGGCTAGCAGTGTCTTACTCTCCAAGTGAGGAGACTCCCCTCTAAGGATGAAGAGTGAATCTAAAGCATACGTTCACGTATGCATACATTCATCTGTTGCAGACATTGTGCTGAGCTATGGTGCTTGAAGGGAGTCGGGTGTCATCACAACCACACTGTTCACTTTGAAGTGTATTATTGATGAGAGGATGAATTACATACTTCCACACCCCGATTTCAAACAGGACACTGCCAGATGGTCGGGAGATAATCTTAGACAGAGAAGCATGAAACCCATGACAAACTTTGACATTCCCATTTAACGATGGTACATCTTTTATTATCAGAGTGAAATTAAGGAGACGTTGCGTAAAATATGATACCGTCTGTCTGGGAAAGAAAACTATTTTTACTACTCAAATTCTTTGCTAATTACTTGTGACTGTGTGTGCCAAAGAAAGAGTACAATTAAGAAAACATGGGATGCTTCATAACATTAAAATATCAGATGTATTGGCTTTGATAATGTGCTAATAATCAACTTTATAAATCAACTTTGGAAAATATAAAACTATAAAACTATATAAGATTTCAGTGAAATCACCTCCAATTCCAATTTATTCATTCCAGCAGTGGCATAGAGCTTTCAAAACTGCATCTGTTTTGCAGTTTAAAAGCATCAGCCTTTTCAAAACAGTAAAGTAATCAGTATCTCATCAATTAACAGGACACACCTTTGAATTAGGGAATGAATACCCTATTGGGAGGAAAGTAACATGTGACATTGTCTCTGTTCGTGAACACATGTATGTTTTTAATAACAGGTCAGTAACGGTTATCAAAGTGCTGTTTTTTGAGCCCCCAACTGCCGTAGAATTGCAACATGATAACCCTAATATCCACTGCACTTCCATACTGTTATAAGAATATCCACTGCACTTCCATACTGTAATAAGAATATCCACTGCACTTCCATATGGTTTTAAGAATGGCACTTGGAGTTTTCACATTTCTATTAGCTTTCCAGGGCCCATGCATTGGGACGAGGTACGGCACAGCTGTCTGTGTGTGTCTGTGTGTGTGTGTATGTGTGTGTGTGTGTGTGTGTGTGTGTGTGTGTGTGTATGTGTGTGTGTGTGTGTGTGCGTGCGTGTGTGTGGGTGGGTGTATCTACATGGTCATCAAACACAAGACACACATCATGACATGAGACACACAACAGGAGTTTGGGGTGTCAGGATAGCTGAGTTTGGCATGCTTGAGGTTGGCACCCAACAGGTGCTCCACAACAGGTGCCCACCTGCCAATCTGGCATTCTGGCTGACACATTTAGATATATAGGAATCAATTTGCGAGTATAATTTTGTGTGACTGTGATCAGTATCTACATGGGTATGGATGTGTTTTTGTGTGCATGCAATTAGTGAATCAAAAGATATGCTGCAAGTATATGAGTGTGTGTGTGAATATGTGATAAACACATTTTCCACTCCTCCTACAACAAGATAACGGAGCAAAGTCTTACTTAAGTCTTACAAAGTCTTACATTAGCCTTAATCTCATGTACAGTACTAGAGATATATATATATGTGTGTGTGTGTGTGTGTGTGTGTGTGTGTGTGTGTGTGTGTGTGTGTGTCTGTCTGTCTTTGTGTGTTTTTGTGTGTGTGTCTGTGCTTGCTTTGCTAAGGTGAAAGATTTAGGATTTGGTGCATTAGACAGTTCTGGAAATGACAGCCACTCAAGCGAAGCTTCCTTCCATTTCTGAGATACATATGTAAGGCAGTGTGGGAAGTGAGTATGCATGGGGGGGGGGGGGGGGGGGGGGGTTGGTTGCTCTCTCTCCCATGCGAAATATTATCCAAGCGTGCAAGAAGCGCCGAATTTTTGCGTGGCCACAGAGGATCGGAGGAATGCAGACTAAGAATATTGCTCTTCATGTGAGACTGTGAGAGGTTCAGAAGCGCAGCACACGTGTGCGCCCGTTGAATGAGCCCATCGGATATCACTTTGAATGCCCCAGCGTCAGCGGTGGACAGTTTTAAACTGCGCAACGCCACTCAGGAGAGTGTGAGGGATTTAAACAGCTCTTACATGACAGCAACACTTTGTGGGATTGACAGGACGCGCTCTGCACGCACCATGCACCTACTCAATACGAAGGCATTAAGACTTCACGTACACACACAGAGACATACACACACTCAAACACACACACATATACACACAAGTACAGAAAAAAACTACAAACATACACATTCAAGCTTATCATGGCACACACACACACACACACACACACACACACACACACACACAAATTCACAGGACATACACACTGCAGTACAAACCTATTCAATGCTAGGGCTTAAGGGATGACAAGAGAAACATATATACTACTCATTCTTCACTCAAACACATATCATATGAATTCTTCCTCCTCACTGACATACTTTCTCTCTCTCTATCTCTCTCTTCTGAGTTCTAAGAGGACAGCAGGGAGATGCACACTTACGTGGCCGGCCTGCACCATGTCAGAGATATGAAATACAGCAGGACGAGAGGCCTACTGGTAGCCAACCATCAGCAGCATGTCAGAGGCCCACTTATCGCCCCGATATGGACTGGGCCGCGCCACCCCGAGGCCAGGCCAGGGGCCAGAGTTTGGGCACAGCCGCAGCCTCACTCCACTGCTGCTCCACTCATCCCTTTGGGTTTTTTTCTCCCAATCCTTTCCTCTGCACTCAGAAATGTAGCTCATACTTGTCCACGGTCACTTCAGCACCATGCCACTCAGTATCACGCGCAAACACACACACAACACACACACAAACACACACACACACACACACACTCACACACACATATCTCTAGCAACGTACATGAGAGTGCCAGTGCACTAATTACAACATCACTGAACAAAGTAAGACTTTGCTCTGTTATCTTATTGTAGGGGAAGCGGAAATGTCTCGTACTATCTGATTACGGTTCACAAAACTACACAAAGCATCATGATGAGTATGAAACCAATATGAGAGGAGGTTCAGAGATTTAAAAATGTCAAAATCAACACAAATTAAATTTTAAAAAAAGACAGTGACGCATTTCCTGGAAGACTTAATGGTTGAATAGCCTTGGGGCAAGCAGCAGCACCACATTTGGGTCTTTGCTTACAAGGACCGGGGTTGGATTCTGACCCGTGGTCATTGCCTGTTCTCACCCAACCTCTCTCTCCCACTCACTTCCTGTCCCTCATAACTGCCCTATCTACATAAAGGCAAAGGTCTAATGAGAACACACACATACATACACACAGCCACATAAATACATATGCCAAATGTGTGTTCATATAAGCACGAAAGCATGCACGTATTCACGCACGCACACACACACACACACACACACGCACACACACACACACACACACACACACACACACACACACACACACACACACACACACACACACAAAGTGAACAATATATATACAGGACATCACATATATATATATATATATATATATATATATATATATATATATATATATAATGCCTTCATAGATCAGACCCCTTCACTTTATATTTGATTTTTGTTGCCTTCTTATGCTAATATTATTTACATATTTTTTCCATAATGAATCTACACTCAATAAGGTGAATATAATACTGACATTTTTTGCTGCATCATAACTGAAGATGAAGAAAGTGAAGGTGGAATGGAATCCAGAGAGAGAGAGAGAGACCTGTTGTCGAGTACATTTTTCCTTTCTATGGTGTGACCTACAGTAATCTGGAATCTCAGTGTCAGAGATCAGTTTACACTCAGTGGTTAGTGCTTTATCATCCCAACACCGCGCTGCTCTGATGGGTCAATCAAGCCTCAGGACACAGGGCTGGTCAACGCAAGTGAGGGGTGTGCCCATTCATACTGCCCACTCATTTTACAGTGTCGGCAGCACTATGATCACATGTTTACTGTCACAGCAGGTTGGAAGTGGAGCCAGTGAGGAATATGAAGGCAAGCTGAAGGTTTTTTTTTTTTTATAGGTTTGGGTCCAATGCTCCTGTAGCAGTATGTGAAAACAGGACAGCTCGTCCTGCATGAACGGCCTTTTGTGACTGTGCCACCTGGCCTGGGTTTGGAGAGTCAAGCCAATGCTTTAAGCCATCAACTGCATTCTGAGCATTATGCACTATGATCACATGTTTAAGGCATGTTTACACGTACTCCTCTAAACGCAAACACACACACACACACACACACACACACACACACACACACACACACACACACACACACATACACCTATCCACATGTAAGCTATTATAAAATATAGCACCACCTCCCTGATGACTATACACAAGTGTACACATCATGTATACAAAAGCATTTCTGTTTCATTGTAGACATATGTTCTGAGGATATTTTAAAGTTGCTCAATGCTGACAGCAGATTTCAAGCCTCATTGCATCACATGTTCCAAAGCACAGATCGAATTGAGCAAGAGAGGCAAGAGAATTGATGCCCTTGGTGACAAACTGGGACACCTCCAGTCATGGTCGCGTGTGGGCGATGCTGTGACGCACTGCTTGCTGGCAAACACCAATCCATGTGAACTACCTGCTATCTCTCTTGGACCTCCAGCAATGCAATCAGTCATCCAGAGGGAGGTAGGGAGAGGGAGAGAGAAAGAGAGGGAAAGAAGGAAAGAGAGGGGGAGAGAGAGGGAGGGGGTGAGAGAGAGAGAGAAAGAGAGAGAGAGTGGGTCATGAGCAAGGGCAGCAGACCCCTATCTATCCTTTTTCCAGAAGCACAGGCAGCCATGAAGCCGCTCGCCCGTTCCCAAACACATGCCTTAAAGAGACATCCATCAAAGAGAGGGGTCTGTGCGCTCGTAAATGTCACAAACATCCCAGAGCTAGTACACAGTCCCAAGCAGTCACATAGCAGCAAACAGAACAAGGAAATAAACTATTACTAGTCATCCTAATCGTCCTCTCAACACTGTATCTATTGTAATGAATGTTCTCAAACAGCTCGATTCAAGGATGCTGCTGAGGCTGGGAATGGCATTCATCAAGATGGACAAAACCAGTGCAGAGGTACGGGTCAGGTCGGGTCAAGTTGGCTTCATAAAGGACGTCTTTCTCTCACAGCGCCCACACAGTAGGCACGCTGTTCTCACGGCTGGCGCCTGGACTCGCTGGTGTGGCGATTCGGGCTGGACAGCCATCAGTGGTAGTGCCGGCATGTCGCAAGTCTGGCCCCGGGCCCTTGGGCATACAGGGGAAGGGGGGGGGGGGGTGTTTGCTGACAGGTACTAATACGAGCACGGGGCCACCGCCCTATCTATGCCACTAATGAGCACCTCAGAGGACAAGATGGGGGGGGGCTGAAACAGAGAGGGGGGGTGTGAATGGTCTTTGGGTTGTGCAGGGCAAGGAGGAGGGCAAATCTTGGCCCCAGAGCTCCCTCACGCACCCCTTCCTCGTCTCAGTGAGATGTCTGAGTCTCTGGTTCGGCCTGAGGAGGCCCAGACAGGCTTAAGAGTAAACAGGATCCTTCTCTGCTGGACAGTATGGAGGATGAAGCTGTCAGCTCTATAAATATTGACAGCCCTTAGTAAAGGGGGATTAATTGAAAACAAAATCAACATGACCCCACTATAGCAGACTCCAATTCTACGTAGAACCCATATGCTTCTTTAAAGTTTCTAGCCTTAATTTAAAGGTTCTAGATCCATGTTTTCTGGTACGGCTAAGGAACTTGTGATAAGAACGATGAACAAGAAATCCAGTAAGGCACGTTTGATTGCACTCAGTAAGCAGCAGTAAGCATAAAATGACTTATTTTAAATATCCCTATGAATCGATTAACAACTATATGCTTGTTTGACTATTTTTTGCAGTTCTAGCCTTCATCGGAATTTCAGTCAGAATCATCAATCGTCCTGCATGAACGGCCTTTTGTGACTGTGCCTCCTGGCCTGGGTTTTGAGAGTCAGGCCAATGCTTTAAGCCATCAACTCCATTCTGAGTATTTAGAGAATACGTGGTTTCTGGTTCTACTGAAGAACCTGTCATATGAATATTGAAAAAAGAAATCCACTCCTCCTTCCTTCCTAATAAGAGATACAACTTAATAAAATTACATGTAAAGCAGAGTATAGGCTATATAACTCAAGTGTGCATTGTTGTGGCAACCTATACCTCCCACACAGACTGCACAAAACTCCACTTACGCAGATCTAGCAATGAGCTTCATAGACACATGTATACATGCACCTTATGCAAATGTGGCCGTCTCACGTAACCAGGCAGAGAGAAATGCAGACATGCACATACACACACATACACACACATCCCAGAATAGGTTGGTGATGTATAAAGATACAGAGCCAGGTACTATGCTTAGCTTGCAGGAGGACTGGAGTAAATATGATGCTAACCAGAGTTGTCTGTCTGTCTGTCTGTCTGTCTGTCTGGTTGGCTGTCAGACTGGTTGTATGACTTTTATATCTATCTCTCTGTCTCTTAGCAGCCTACATGTTTAGTGATCGCTATTTGCTCTCATGCTCTAAAGCCTCAACTACTTCTTCATTTGAAATGTATGTTTACAAAGTTTTATAAATTTCATATATACTGTATGTGTGTGTGTGTGCGTGCGTGCGTCTATCTGCCTGTACAGTATGTCTGTCTCACACAAATTCCTGATGCCAAATGCCAAATAAACAGAGGACGCCCCAAGAGGTGATGATGGCGGCTGAGTGATTGTGATGTTGGCTCTGACGGCCAGATGAAAAGGAATTCCTTACTTCATTGGACAGGATCTTACAGATGAAGATCCAGGGAGTTGACACTCCAAAGCTCCGCAAGAGAGGGAGATTCACTCTACTCCACTATTTATGTACTTTGCATGTCAGAGCGTTCCATACCATGATTAATGATATTCCACACGCACACATACACACACACACACACACTACAGAATCACATATTTTGATAGGCCTATAGTGAACAGCATGTAATCATCATGTCACAGCATTAGAAGAGAAATACTGAATTCTAATCTAATCCTTAAGATTTGATGAGCCTAGTTGGTATTCCAATATTTCTTCTGTAACTTTCAACTAATTTCTTTTTAATACAGCCCTCTAAATAATTTAATAATTCAATAAATAGTTCCAGGCAAGAAAGGAATAGTGAATGATCAAAAGTATCCATAGTTTTGAAAGGCTACATGCAGGCCTATTGAATAATAAATAATAGGTTGCCACTGATATACAAGGAAAAGGTAAATGTACAACACAACAGACAAAAAAGAAAAAGGAAATAATATCAAATTACTAAAAAAGGAATTATGCAGAACATCATTAGCATGATTTGAGACATGAGAACATACTTTCCAACTTCAATGCCTGTTATATTTGGCTACAGCCTCCACTGTTGATGGCATGCCTATTTGATTTAAAATCGTTCTTCATATTTCAATTAGTCCAAAAGCTAGCTAATTTTGCATATGGTTCTGTAGCTTACTTTCAGCAGCTGGTTGAAGTGGGCTAATGTATTTTCAACGTGCGCAGCGTTCTTATGCAATTGTCGCTCTGTATACCGTTAACATGGGTAACCTAACAAGCATGCGTACTGGTCGTGCTCGCTATTTCTACAGATCGCATCTCCCAGTTAATCCTGTTGTCATGCTATCGCCTTGTTTTAGTTAAGTGTACTGCTGTGTTGCCTTGTGTTTACATGATGTGGATGACTTACTAACTACCCACTAAGAATTAAAGATCTAGCAGAAGGCTAGATGCGGTCGGAGAGCTGGTACCAAACAAGAATTCCCTTGAGAGACAGAGATGTTTTGTAACAATATTAAATGTATAAACTAATACTATATATGAATGTCTAAACTAATACTATATTTTGAATATAGGATGATTTTGATTCATTTAAAATACAGGCAACACAGGCATGGTTTTGATTATATTTAGAACTTGAAGTAAGAAGTCAGGAAAGAATGCAGAAAGTTGTCAGTCAAACTTGAGTATAGGCAACTGAGTTTCAATTCTGACAGGTCAGGTTTACTCATGTTTATGTTCAGCGAATAGTGAAACTGACGTTCAACGGACAGCGTGCATGAGGTGGAACTGAGTTGATGAACTAACAACTGTGCAGGTGTTCAGAATGTTTACTGCTCTAAAGCAAATTTCTCTTTAAAGAAAACATACTGCCAATGGCAATGAGTCAACCCTGAAGTTCAAGACCCCCTGCTTGAAACTTAACTGCCCAAGCACTCTTTCCGCCCACACACACTCCAAACACAACGCATGCCTTTGGCTCGAGACAACCAGAGCGCGCAGAAAAAACAACACCACAAACGGTGAACTCGCTGTCTGTTACCTTGTCCAGTCAAAAAAGTGATTTCCAAAGAACCCAGAAGTTAGCCGGGTCGTTGGTCTTCTTTCAAGCCTTCGCTGAGAACGTTTCCCCCCCTCTCACAGTCAGTCCCCGCAGCAGGACAGCTGTTGCTTACGCATGAGCGTCTTGAATGAAACCTGAGATCTGTCACAGGTAGAGTGGATCATCACTTCGTTCAAACCTGTGACACTGCTCATCAACACGCATTTTATTAAAACCAATCAGAGAATATCGTTAAACGATAGTTATCTATGCATAGTCTAAGGACAAATAAAATTCGAAAATTTTCGGCATGGATCTTGCGTGGTTTTCGCTCTAGCGTGGTTACGGAGAACATTCAAGAATGTGATTTAAAACTTCATAGGCCTACTAACCTGTAATTTGTTTGCTTTTGATAATGGTGGGAAATATATTCTAACAGACACAGTGGGGAGATTCGTCAAAACAGTCAAAATAATCAAAGACGACAGTCAAAAACACCATTGCTTTTGTAAGACGCAAATTATTTATGAATCTTGATTAGCCTAGGCTCCAGTTATTTAAAAACAGGCTGTAGTGTATTGACATTGAGCGCTATAGTTGAGTTGCTTTGAGTACGTGTTGGTGAAGTGCTGAGAATGACACCGCCGGTCAATACTCCTGACACCTGCGGTGTGATGTATCAGTCGTCCCCAGCATCTAAAAGCAGTATTATTTACGAGGATTCAAACTTAATGTTTGGACAGGGACTAATCTTAACAAAAGCATGACATGTGCAAAACAATATAATAATACAATAATATATTTTTTAAGCAACTTTATTTTTATTTATGTGATTCATAAACTGTATTCATATTTTTAAAGCAGTGATCTCATTAAAATGTGTATTAAATAAAATGAATTAAATCATGGGTTTTATTATCTTGTTCTATTTAGAGACTACAGTATGTTCAGCATGTTTAGCTACACATAATACACAGTATTTATACTGTGAAGTTTCATTCTGTAATTTCATGTTCTCTATATTACACATACCAATACAGCACAAAAACACACACTCATCTTTATCACATACTTTATGATCTGTTCAGCACAGTGGCTTTTCACACAACCACCTCTCCCTTACATACATTCACAGACTAGCCTGTACACACACTCACAAACTCCCCCCAATTGCCGGACATATTTGGGCCTGCGGTGATGAAACTGTTCATTCAGAGCGCTCTATTTGCAGAGGCGATTCGTTATTCACTCGAGGCGCCTGGTGACTCGACGTGGTGACATGACCTGGGTGTGATGTGGAGCAATTGATCCACAGCACATCTGTAAATCTCTAGACTATGTCAAGCAACTCTAATAGTTCTCTATGTCACTGTCTTTTTCGGTTCTTCAGTGCCTCTCTCTTTCTTCCCTTTGCTCTTTCTTATCTCTCTCATTGCTTCTCCCATCTCGCGTCTTTCCCACTCTCTCTTTCCTCGTCTTTCACACCCCCCTCCTCCTCCTCCTATTGGTCCCTCTACCTCTCTATCTTTCTCCTTGCTCCTCTCTGTCTATTTCTCACTTTCACCGTCTCCCTCTCTCTCTCTCTCTCTCTCTCTCTCTCTCTCTCTCTCTCTCTCTCTGTTTCTCTCACTCCTTCTCCCTGCCTCTCTCTCTCTCTCTCTCTCTCTCTCTCTCTCTCTGTCTCTCTCTCTCTCTCTGTTTCTCTCACTCCTTCTCCCTGCCTCTCTCTCTCTCTCTCTCTCTCTCTCTCTCTCTCTCTCTCTCTCTCTCTCTCTCTGTTTCTCTCTCTGTTTCTCTCACTCCTTCTCCCTGCCTCTCTCTCTCTGTGCCAGAACACAGCAGTGCTCCTCAGGCCGATAGCAGCAGCAGGAGCAGCTGAGGTGTAATATAATCCCATCACCCACTATCACCGTGGCTGATGATGCTGCCATTTCCCTCTGCAATGAGCACACGTTTCTCAGAAGGACACGAAGGGGGCGGTCTCTCCCGGATGCACCAATGACACCTGTCACTCACAGACAGCAGAGGACAGGGAGGGAGGCCACATTTTATCAGCTTGGTCTGCCGGGCAGTTCATGCTGAGTGAAAAGTCGAGAGATTGAAGTGTAACGGGAGTATCTGTGTTTACGTAAGCATGGAATGCCATTAGCTGTTTGCCAGTTACTGTTGGCGACATGCGAAGTATGAGGGTGGGTTGCAGGGTCAGTCATACCACTTTGGTGCCCTTGGTAAGGTTTTGGACTGAGGACTAAGGTCAGAGCTGGCTTAGGAAGTCTCTGCTCGGAAATGTGCACACATACACCCACACACACCACCCACATACACTCTAACCACCGAAAAACAGCATCCCTGGTGTTTTCGTGGGGATAGAAGTCACTCACACAGCTTTTACCAGGAGGTGGCCCAGGAAGGTGGACTTGACAGTGGCAGTGGATTGCTCTAAGATGCTATTAGTTGTTTTGTCAATTACTGCTGGCCTAGCAGGTCACGAGCCTGGCACAGAAGCTTGCCATCAGATTCATCTGGGGTGCTAAGGCCCAGGGCTGCCATGCTGCTGGATGCCTGAGGAGATGAAGTAGGCAGGCTAAATAGGGCCATGTTGTCAACCACACGAAGACTAGATGTTAAACTCTTTGGACGTCACGTTAACACAAAATGTAAGCCATGTAGAGATAATGTACAATGTGCCAAAATGGACAGGTTGTAGACTGGATGCTAGTTAAGTTGTGATGTTACCAGAAGAAGGATCATTAATTACATAGTCCAGTCACTTTGGTGTTGTGGTCTTTACCTCCAAATTAGAATGATATCTCTAGAGTTTTTGCAAAGTCTTTATGTAGACCTTTTTAAGTACTCTTCAAAGCCAAGAACCATTTTATTGTATGTGGCATGCTACACTTTCAAGTATTCATATGTATTGCAGTTGTAGGCTATATCATTTGTGTATTTTAATTGAAGTTCATCTTAGAGTCACAAAATAAATAGAACTAATGCATAGAACATATCTGTAATTCTGTGAAGCTAATGCTCATAGAACAGGCTCATAGAAAAGAAAGTCAACCATACAAGTGCCACTATTAAACCAACACGCTGGATTCAAAATGATAATTTAGCTGTGCTAGGCTTGGGTTTGTCAGTATGATTAGTAGTAATCTAATGTGTCAACAGCTAAATCATTCCTGCTAGAACATTCTCATTCACATATCCAACACCTGTTAGGACAGCACCTGTTTATCTTCATGTCATTATTTTCCTTCCAGCTCAACCTGGTGGTTGTTTTTGGTATTGCACTGAAATGGATAGCACTGAACCAACAAGGCTTTTTTGAAACAAAAGCTCAATATCCTGGATATCTTTTGATAGCCCGCAGTTGTTTTGGTAACCTGTATACAATAAACTTCATTTATTTTATTTTATTGCTGTGGTCTAAAGAAAGTTGTTATAACCATCTGAATGCAATAATAAAGTTCCCAGTGACGCAGTCTACAAATCTTCCTTTTAGCCTTGGTGATTTGAGAAGATCCATTATATATATTTTTTTTTTCATTTTATATATTTCGTTTCATATCCTTTTATTCTGATGCTGTATGATTGTGCAAGTCACCTTTTCAGAAAAAGTAGGTTCCCTGTCTAAAAACCTACACAAGAAGATTAGTCATTTACATACAATGATAAACATTTACAAAATGAATTGCCACAGACATACTCAGAGAGAGTACCAACACTGTCAACTACCTTGGACTGAATAGATACTGTGGAATGTTCTGTATGTGGCCAGAGCACAAGGCAACTGCTTCTGTGGAGCCACACCTGGTTATAGAACCCTGGGGGATCTGGGAGGAAGTTCTACATGATGACACTGAAGCCGGCAAGGCAGTTTGACATGTCCGGGGCTGGAACAGCTCCCAGACCCAGCTGGTGCCCATGCCTTGGCCTGAAGCCGGTATGTGTGTGGGTGTGTGAGTTCAGTGTGTGTGTGTGTGTGTGTGTGTGTGTGTGTGTGTGTGTGTTTGTGTTTATGTATGGACTTATCTGTGTGTTTATGTATGTGTATAAGGAAGAGCATGTGTGTGAAGTAGCCTATGTTTGTGTTCACGCCTAAGTGTGTTTGTGTAACGGGATGTTCATCTGTGATGTGTGTGTTCATGTGCTATATGTGTGTGTGTGTGTGTGTGTGTGTGTGTGTGTGTGTGTGTGTGTGTGTGTGTGTGTACACGTGGGCATGCAGGTGTTCAGTGATATGATGGGCAGGCAATAATCGTTGGGATCAATGTTTGGCCGGACTGGATTGCATCCTCACACTGTATCACAACACAGCAGCTAGCACGGAGGAACGCGGCAGAGTGCGTAAACAAACCCAGCCCTTTCCTCCTGTCCTCCATTAGAGCGGTATGAATGAATGAGACGCAGATTCCCTTACAGTAGAAGCGAGGGCAACCGGGAGTCCCCCCAGACTGATGGATGCTGGGAATGACACGGATGGCGCCACAAGCGACTCAGGCAAGGGCACGTTGCCACCAGCAACCGCCGCTCTTGGGAAGCGGCCATGTTAAAAGATAAACTCATTTTAACTCTGAGCAGCCCATGTAACTGATGTTGGTTAACAACTCTGCCTGCATGACAGATCTATAGTCAAGACAGACTTGTTATAACAGTCAAATTGATGGCAAATGTATCAAAATGTTTATCTTACATCTATTAAAACTTTTATCATGCAAGAATTTTGTAAATCAATAACGTCAAATCTCCCCATGTACCACCCTTGCTCTATTTACAAAATTGTTGGTACTATATTGAGGTTTCAAAGGATCTTTCTGTATCTAAGTGACCCGTTTGTATGTGGTGATGCTAGTGCCACATGAGTGAATCTAGGGGTAGAATAACAGAATTGACAACAACATACCCATTTTGTGGTGTTCTCTGAAAGGTATTTCATGTCAGTTACTGCAACTTTAAGAGAGAGCACAGGGGTATCACTAACATGAAATCAGAGGGGTTAAAATGACCCTTGATAACCCTTCAATGGACACAGGTTTCTCAAAGGAGAAAACCAGAGAGGACTTGAGAAGAAAAGAAGAGAGAAAAATGATGATGAAATGTAGTATAATAGAATATTTATTCCTTCATCTGTGACTGTCTTGTCTTCATTCTGTATTAGGGAATTGGAGCCCATAATTTGTGACATGCAACTTGGATTCTGAGCCAACCAATGCAATTGTCACATTCTCATTGTTGAAGTTAACGGGATGCTTGTTGCTGGACTCGTCTCCACACTCAAATGTTTATCACCTGAAATCATGAAAGACAACTTTGCTGACACTTTTAGAGCTCTACTGCCCTCATGTGTTTGTGGTTGTCTCAGCAATATTATGACAGGATCAGATTTCAATATGTCACGCCTCTCAACATGTTCAGATTGTCAGATGTAAGAATAGTAAGGATACACTATCGGTATCATGCACGTACATGTGAACACTTAACTCAAGTTGTTCAGTCGTTCTGTACACAGTTACAAAAGAGTTCCTGAGTCATATTGCACCAGAAGAGGGCGCTAGATATTTGGAAGAGCAGAGAAAGAGAGGAAGTATTATAAGCCACACAGTGAGAGAGACACTGTGCTTGAGAATATGTGTACAGACTGAGAAGAATAGAAAGTGGTCCAAGTGGACTATGAAGCCAATCTATCAGTTCTACAAATACCAAAGGTATTACAATCAAATTAGATAATCAGTTCCATTGACCATTTTAAAGTATACATGATTGACAAGACTTGAAAATGATTGATTACTGATTATACTGATACTGTTAATATTTTTGTTAATCTGTCATTATGTATTGTCTCTCATCATGTCAGCTTTGTGAGGCTGTAGTAGCAATCTATGACTGAAAACAGTAGGCATCCTGGGAGAAACTGCATATGTCACTTAATAAGATTAAAGTGAAAGATCCTGAAAGATCCTGTCTGTGTGTGTGTGTGCCTGCATATTTTGAGGAAGACAGATCTTTTTCCTTCTTCACAGGACTTCACAGGAAACAGGAGGAGTGATCTCACCACTGCATCCTCACTACACTTATGACTTTCAATGCAGACATGCTTTTAAAAATACAAATACCTATGAAGTTATACAGTGGCAATAAGAATACATAGATAAAGAAAATGGAAGTAAAGTAAATAAAATAACTGGGCTGCATGCACTTGCAGGGTATTTGGGTTATCTTGTAAACTTGCTGGGGTACTGTATGCAGGACTTGTATAGCACACTGACATGGTCTGATGTTAAAATGGAAGTAAAGGTTCAAGGATGGAAATAAATAAATCCGTAATAACGTAGTGGGTCTCTGTGGGTTTACGGCCTCAGGCATATATCGTCTCATCTTTGTCCTTGCACCTGAGGGGCTAACCCTTTTTGTGGCTGCCAGTGCGGAGGCCCTAAGATGGCGGTGAGGGCGCGTGAGGTGCCCAGAGTGGACATCCATCATTGAGGGCTAACTGGGAGGAATCCTGGTGACAAGGGCCCGCAGGGGGCGCTGGAGAGTCAAAGCGCTGCCTGGAACACACAGGAGGAGCAGGACTCTGGAGAGTAGAGGAGATGAGAGAGGGAGGGAAGGAGAGGGAGGTGGCAGTCGACAGACCCTGAGTTGTCAGAATGGCTTATTTTCAGGCAAACGGATGGTGGTGGCTCTGTGTGTGCATACCTGCCTTACTTACCCGTGTGTGATGATGGTCAGTACTGGACTGGACTGGTCACTGGTGGGGTATATCTTTACATGCTAATGAGACGAGTTACTCTGGAGATGCCCACAAATAAAGGAAGATGTGAAAGAAGGTGCATGCACCCCAACCATCTATGGGTTTAGGAGCCCAAAAGCAACACATGCACATTAGTATTTATCAGGCTTAACTATGTATCCTTTTTTACACATACTGTATGACAGTGGAAGTATTTTGATTAACTGATATGGCTTAATAAGATTACATTCTAAATGACACAGAATGTGTTTACTGATGAGGACTTGTATGTTTAAAGAGCTGTTCAAAGATTCCCTCATCAGCTCAAATTAAAATCATCTTATCTTATATTTACATACAGGTTAAATGTGTAAAACAAGGAGTAGGGGCAATAGTGACTTAGGAGCTGTCTGAGTAGATGGCCTTCCATCTTCAGATGTTGCAGCATTCTGTCTGAACACATGTTGGCTCTAGAAAGTCATCAGAAATGGAAGGTTTTTTTTTATGTTAGAACATTTTTATTGAGATAACTGTGGTTATTTCATGTTTATATTGGTATAAGATATATGTTTTTGTTATATCACCTGTCATCTGCCAGCTGTGTCAAAATACATTCTGTGTTATGCCCAATAGCAGTAAAAAAAACATGGACAGCATGGTATCATGTACTAATGTTCTGAAATGAAGCTAAAACTGTATTGGTGAACCATTTTGGTAAAACTGCCAACCATTTTGGAGGAAGAGTCATTGCAGTAAGAGGTTTTTTGGGCTAGATCATGCACTGCAAACGTAAAGAGATTCAGGTGATCCAAAATTGTCAACTTCCAAGCCACCTTTGACAGAGCATACGTTGTTCCCTGTTCTTTATTTAACAGTTATTGGTTGTGGCAGATGATTTCGAACTCTGAAAGCGGTTATTAGCTGTTGATGTCCCATGCGTGTTTATATCATGTGCGTTTATATATTTTCTGTACTATGTACATGGTGCAAACACAGGAAGGGCCCACAGTTCCATGTGGGCCCCAGGCTCTGGTGACGCAGTCAGGAGAAAGTTTATCTACACTGAGCCTCCAGTGTGAAACTGAACACCGTTTCCATCTCGGCGTCTGCGGGCCAGAGTGGCGCGGACAGTGCCGGGGAGCAGGGTCAAGATGAAATGCCACTGTGGCAACAAGGGATCAAATCGCTCACTCTTCCACTCTATCTCTTGGTTTCCATTTATTTCTCTCTCTGTCTTCCTCTCTCTCTCTCTTGCTACCTCTCCACCTCTCTCTCATGTATTTGCCCCTTTTCACACCTCTCTTTCTCACCGTATTCACTCTCTATTCCTCTCCTTCTGTTTCAGTGTGTTTACTTCACCACCTCCTTGGCCATCGCTTTCTCCTCATTCACTTCTCTCTCTCTCCCTCTCTCCACCCCTCTAACACTGTACCACTATCTAACACCTCACCTGCCCTAATTTCAACTTTCCACCCTAGACATGGCTCAATTTAAGGAGAGCCCCTTTGCCACGTTCTTCAGGAGGATCAAGAAAAAGCCCCTGAGGATTTGCACCCTTGTCAGAGGAACAGATGCTGGAGAGGTCCTGAGTCTAATTAAGACCTAAACGAGAGTCTTCACACAAGTAAAACAAGCTTGAGAAATATCTGGCTAAGTGCGAGCAACCCAGGACTTGAGGTTGGTGGTGGTAGGCCAACATGATGCGGCAGGGATTGTTCAGTGGTTTGCAGCATGTCTCAGTTACTAGAGGAGTTACATTAAGGACTCAAGACAGAGCCAGACAGCTGTTGGCAGGCATTACCACAGACATTTGTTTCTCCTGGAGGAGTTTTATCAATGGAATGAGTGTGTCGATGAAGTTCATCTTCAGCTTGACCAGGATCGCTTATAGAGGAAGAGGGATATGGTCAGCATGTCTGTTGTGTTAACATTTAAACAGATTAAATGTAAATATCTCACCATGGCCTATAGGACACATGAATCTGCTCCCTGCTATCTCAATTCTATGATCAAGCTGTACATCCCAAACTGCCCACTGCGGTCTTCTGATGAGCATCTGTTGTGTCGACTAGCCATAAACGCTAGATCAAATTCAAGACTCTTTTCCTCAGTGGTTCCTTGTTGAATGAGTTGCCCAGTGCTCTCTGTTCCTGTGATAGTTTTGGGTTTTTCAAGAGGGTTCTAAAGGCATATCTGTTCAGCATGCACTGATAATTTAAGTAAAATTAAGCGTTTCTTATGAATTATGGTTTGTATATCATATTATAGTATTTATTTAATTTCATTGTTTGTTTTCATTAGGCTATAATTGCATTGACATTATTGTTTATTATTGCTATTTTCCTTAATGTAGTGTTATGAACTTTAATTTAATTTAATTTAAACTTTTTAATTTAACTATTGTGGATTTTTAATACAGAATTATTACTCTATAATTCTATAATAGTATTTCGTCATGTCTTCAATGAAGACCAACTGTTTACTGTGTAGGTCAGGCATAGGAGGAGGAGGATCAGTTCCCTAACTGAAGTAACTATGTGCAACAAAGCATGAGGAATAAGGTGGTGTAATAGCCAAAGCATCAGATCAGGGTAAGACACTCCTCCAAAGACAACTGCCATTCGGGTTGACTCTCGTATCGTATCGCCAGTGCTAAGAGTCCTAATAATGGTGATGACAGAGGGTACTTCACACCTTTGTGATGACATTCTTTATTTTGCCTGTGAGTTCCAGAAGTTCACCTCTGAGTTTCCAGACTGTTCTAGAGGTTCTGTTGTAAACATATATGTAAGTCCTAGCACTGTTGCTAACAGAGAAAAGACCTCCTAACAGAGAAAAGCCTCTGGAATCTTCCACGAGGAGTGGCTGTTTGTCTGTTTGAAAGGGAGGAGTCTGTTTGGGAGGTTGCGGGGTAAAGGAAGGCTTGTCTGGCCAGGGCAACAGGTGGTTGGGGGGGCTCCTTGTTAAACTGATTTAGGAGGGTGAAAGATTAGAAGCCTTGAAATGGACAGAGGCAGGGATAACAAAGCAAGAGGCAGAAAGCAGTCGGTGCTCTACACTTAAGGTTTGCACATAGACACAAAGATCATCATTATCGCTAACACTTAAGTGAGCAACAGAAGGGGACCACAGAGAGGAACATCTCAGTTTGACAAGAGCTTCACAACACCCTAACAGCACCCACAACACAGTACTCTATGTAGACATGCATGCCATTCGCGGCCTTGACCATGTCACCTCGGAGATTAACCTTATGTGTATGTCCCAGATGCTTACTGTGAGCAGTCACTATATGTCACTGCCACTGAAGGCCTAATGGACCATCTCTCAGTAGCCTACTCAGAAAAGGTGATTCACAATGAGGGGACAGGACCTGGTGCTTGAAGTGGTGGAAGGACATTTGGCCTGGAAAGGAACAACTGGAAAGAGGAGAGGTTGAAAGGGAAGGAGAGAAAGACCAGCCTATCGCTTTCAAACACATATATACATACATATACTGTACGTGCGCGCACACACACATACACATACACACACACATACACATATACATACACACAAACAAACAACACCATCAAAGGGGAGGAGAGAAAAATAAATAAGCAGAAAGGGAGGGACTCGTTGGGAGAGGGACTCGTTGGGAGTTCAAGATGTGGCGCATTTCATCCTATTTGGGGCAGTTGTGGCCTACTAGGGTTTCGGGCTTGTAACCGGAGGGTTGCTGGTTCGTTTCCCGACCAGTAGGAACGGCTGAAATGCCCTTGGGCAAGGCACCTAACCCCTCGCTGTCCCCTGAGCGCCGCTGTAGCAAAGCAGCTCACTGCACTGGGTTAGTGTGTGCTTCACATCACTGGGTGTTCACTGTGAGCTCTGTGTGCACTAATTCACGGATGGGATAAATGCAGAGACCAAATTCCTTGAATACACAAGTATACTTGGCCGAGAAACCTGATTTACGATTTACTATTTGCCAAATTACACAAGGACGAGCAGTGTGGTCAGGCAATGTGTTTCTTTTCTGGAATCCCTGTTTAACCTCAGAGTGACTCAGAGCACCAGTGTGGTCTACCGCTACCTCTCTAAATGCCCAAATGCCATCACACTCCTGTAACCATCTCAGCTACTCGACCTCCCTGAGTGCATATCTTCCAACACGACTTTGACAGATCAGACCAGCCTGGCATGGAGGAAGGGCTGAAGATTTAAAACACGTGCCTATAAAAAGATACAACCCCCCCCCCCCCCCCCCCCCCCCTCCAGCCTCTTGTGTATTGTCTGCACATCCTTAATTAGTGAGTTATTTTTCGCCATCCAAACCATCCTACGCCATCCTCGATGCTTCACAATAGGGGTTTCTGACCAGAATATTCATTCATAATATAAACGAGTTTTGGGACACTGATCTAGTTTGGGGATCTCCTTTGCGGTCTTGGGACATTTGTGTGTTTACCCAGTGTGTTTGTGTGTGTCTGTGTATATTTAAGGGATATTGCCCAAAGGACAGAGGCTCCCCATCACTCGTGACCCCCTGCTTCCTGTCCTTATAAGGCCAGAGGGGCCCCCCACCCTTGGGTCGATCCCCCGCCTCTACAGGGGCAGCTGATGGACAGTATAAAACTCAGGACAGGACTTCCTCACCTCGCGCTTCATCCCTCAGTCTCCCCCTCTCTCTCTGTCTCTCACTCTCTATATCACTTCGTCTCTCACACTTACCTGTTCAAGCCAATGGCCCCCAAGAAGCCTGAGCCCAAGAAGGAGGCAGCCAAGCCTGCCCCCCCTCCCGTGGAGCCGGAGAAGCCCAAGGAGCCAGAGTTTGACCCCAAGAGCGTCGCCGTGAGTGTCACAGCCTGGGCTGTGTTTGTGGTCAATGCTGGAGAGTGCATGCTTGGTAGATGACTGTGGTATTTTCACGCTGTAATAATCTCTAAACATTCTGTAATTGCCCTGAACTGAAATGGCTTTGTAGTATGTAAAGTGTCAGAAGGCAGCTATTTATATTGGCACATTCCAAGTTGTTGTACATCCATTTTTGTTTCGCCTGACTTTTTGGAAAATGGTTGACATCAATTAGTTTGTTGCTTTTTTGTTCTTTATATTGATATTTTAACGATGTACTATTTGACTTATTGGTAATAATCTATCTAAATCACCATCTACAGGCTATGTCTAGTTGACACACAAAATATTCTCCCTAATGTTGATGCTGAAATCCCAAGTGCCTCACATGACTTTACAGTCATAAGACATTCACAGCCAAAGGTATAAATCCACCATTGTAGTACTATAAGCCTTTTGCTGAATTATTGATGGCCAGTCTAACAGGGAAACAGATGACATCCCCATTTTGAAAGTTTGAGATGTGAGAGTATCTAGCCACAGATTGATGAACGTGGAAAATGAAAAGAATCTTTGGCACATGCCTTGCTGGTGCCAAGTTAATCTCTGCTTGTGAGTTGACAGAGTTATTGTCAAGGATTGGCACAGGTCCTCGCTGTCACACAGCTGACACCACAGAGGAATAAACGTGAAGCATTTTAATTGGATTGATGAAAGTTCAGCTTGCCAAGAACAAGGTTACCTCAAAATTCAATTTTGTCTTTTAAGATTAGATCATGGCTTTTTGGGGAGGTGCTTGTCTGGCCTCTTTACTGGTTTTGTGAAGGTTTTTCCATCCAGAAATTTGTCTCAAGATTGGTGGCTGTGTGCTCAGCGCACGTTGACTTAAGTTCCCCAGGGTAGGGAAGAGCTAAGAACAGCCTTTTCATTTTTGGCCTTTCAAACAGGTCCCCAGTCAGAGCTTTGCATTCTTCTACCTCTCATCACAGTCTTAGCCATTGTCCTTCGGGACAGAGGGTAACGTGTAGGGTATCACCCTAATTCCCCACACTTCTGAAACATGCAACAGTTATTCTTAGACAAGACGCGGATGGTATGCGACTGCTGGCCACAGCTGACCTTGACAAAAATGACCTTAAAGAGCCTCATGTGTGTGCATGGCAGGTGTGGAAGTGCTATGACATCTCAGGGGAGTTTACCAGGAACTGAGAAACCACCAGAACATAGAGAGGGCTCTTGAATGCCAGACATGTACATAGTTTGACAGATTGCTGGTTTCCTTTGCTTTCTGCAGTGATGAGTAGCACATTTTATGCTGGAATATGCTAAATGTGACATAATTAGGGCACACTCTCAGAACAGTGAAGAGTTTTTTCAGAGTTGTTTTTTTTAATTTTTTCACTTAAAGTAATAATGTACCTTAAAGATGAAGGCAATCTTCAGTATTGTTAATGGTGAAGTTTGAAAAAAAAGGCTTATTACCTGGCTTTGTGGCTGGATATAAATAACCATGGTTGCCACTATTTTATTGGTCTAAAATATTAAATAATTGTCTTTGCTCTTTCAGATTGAATTTAATGCCGATCAGATTGATGGTAAGTCTGACTGAAATGCCAAATCCTTTTCTCTACAATCACACAAGTGCCGACATTTGAAAATACTTATGTGTGTGACCCCTCAAATGATCACAAACAAACACTTGAGAGATGCTGTGAGATACTGTAGCTTTGCATAACTAACTTATTATGGGAACTGACTAAGGGGCTGTTTTTTTGTTTGTCCACAGAGTTTAAGGAGGCCTTCATGCTGTTTGACCGAACCACTAGCGGCGATATGAAAATATCGTATGCTCAGTGCGGTGATGTCATGAGGGCACTGGGTCAGAATCCCACCAATGCAGAGGTCATGAAAGTACTGGGCAAACCCAAACCTGAAGGTAGGCTACACCAACAGTGACCTCCAGCATAGCCCTTCATGACCTTTAACCTTAAGGTTCTCCTCAGCCTGTCAAGTACAAAGTCAACTCTGTGCTAAAGAGATGGCCTTGTGTGAATGACTTCTGCCTCATGTAACATTTAGGGATGTTCCTGATCACAAACTGCTATTCACACGCTATTCAGTGTAATCAAACATTTCATATAGTATAAATTGAATAACGTTCATGTGTCTCTTGAACACATCCATAGACATGAACTATATCAGTTTTTTTTTTCAAAATAGTGTTTGCAGTTTAATCACAAACCAAATTGCTCATAATTTTGCTCTTTAATCTGCAGAGATGAACAGCACTCTGATCGACTTTGAGACCTTCCTGCCCATGTTTCAGCACATCTCCAAGTCAAAGGACAGGGGCACATTGGAAGACTTTGTGGAGGGGCTGCGTGTTTTTGACAAGGAGGGCAATGGCACGGTCATGGGAGCAGAGCTTCGCCATGTGCTTGCCACACTGGGTGAGAACACCTAAGCCAGAATCACAGAATCACCTTTCCAAAGAATCGTCATTTGGTGCACATTCATAAGGAATGTTTTTCAGAATGTTTTTACAGTTTGTTGACTGTGTGCAGGCGAGTGTGTGTTTGTGTGGGTGCTTACACACCTGTGTTGATGGTCAACAGGTGAGAAGATGACAGAGGGAGAGGTGGAGCAGCTGATGTCAGGACAGGAAGATGGCAATGGCTGCATTAACTATGAAGGTGCAGATGACACACACACACAGACACACAAACATACTCTAAAAGATACACATTGCACAACAAATGTCAGCCCTAATGTCAAAACAAACACACCTTTGCCTCATGTAAAAGCCCACACACAAACACACACACTGACATGAATGTGAAGCATTATTCATATGAACATTGTTCATCTGTCTCTGTTTTACAGCATTCGTTAAACACATCCTGGCTGGCTGAATGAATGCCACAATCATGCTGGTCTCATAAGGTAGAGCATATGCGTAAGCATAGAAATCTGATTTCCTGTTCTGTTAAGAAATATTTTAATGAATAATGTTTAAAATATGTGCCTTGACAGTAAAGTAAAAACATATGGAATACTTGAATTGCTTGATTATCTCTATTACTTTATTTATAATATTGGACCTTCTCTCATTCCAGGATCAAAGCCCTCCTGGATAGAGAACTCCCATCATCTTTGTGGTCTATTTCCTGTCTTTTCGTGTCCTTTTTCTGTAAAAAAAACCCCTACCTGTTCTTTCACAAAGCCTTTCCTTTTTTATTTATTTTCTCTTTTTGTTTTTGCTTTGGTGCTTTAAATAAAATGTCAGCCTAAAACTAAACAGCTGGTGTCAGAGATGACCCTGTGTAGAGAAGTTGTGTGTATTACGGGGGTATCATACATTCAGTGGGACATCCGCAGCACTTTATACTGTGGCTATAATGTAGGTTTCAGTTAACTCTTAAAAATATTGATATTGAGAACGGAAGTTACTTTCATTTGATGTGTTGGCTATAACAAATTTAATCTGCAAGTGAAGTGAACAATGTCAAACAGCTATCTAGTTTGTAGAACACAACAAATAATCTTTTCTTATGCATTCAGACCCTATATATTGTTTTGTACATACTGGTAGTTAACAATGTTATGGTTTGACCGAGTAATAAATCAAGCCTTCGGGTCAACAAGCCAGGTCAGGTAAACAAAAGTAGGCTGAAAAAAGGATTTAGTGGTTAGCATGTGTGATTTTGCTGCCTTTGAGAAATCATTAGAGATAGCATGCATGTAAAGACAGGCTGAGTTTTGACAGCTGTTGCCCTGAGCTTCATGAGCTACATGGCTTACATTCAGCCTGATGGACTTAACACTAAGGATAGGAATGTTTGATTAGAAGATTCCACTCCCACACACACACACACACACACACACACACACACACATATGCTCTATTGGGAAAACAAATAACAACATGCTGCAATATATTGTATATGTTGCAAGCTTTAAATTGAGCAACACTGTGCTCTGGAGTCTGAACTCAACACCAAATGTTGGCCTTCTGAGGATTACATTTTTCTCCACAACTATCAGCTGCTTTTTAGAGACACGAGAGAGAGAGAGAGAGAGAGAGAGAGAGAGAGAGAGAGTATGTGTTTTGCTGTCCCATGTTATCTTTGGGCTTCTGTTATGTCTGCTTGAAGAGACTGTACCAACTGATACTGAAAAGCACGTCAGTGCCTCATTTCCAAATCCCCCCAGCTGTCCCACTCGTAAGCAAAAGACTCATGGACACGTTGCTTTGAATGCCAGCACCCAGCATCTCAGGGTCCATAAAAACTAACAATAGATACATGCTTGTTCACAGAGTCTCAGTTTCAAAAACAAACAATTAATATTTGGAATATACTGTATATCTTACTAACTCTCTGACTTTGACATGACTAATTCATCACTTGTTTTTAAACATGAGAACAGAGACGGGATCAGATAAATGGGGTGCAGATTCTAACAGTATACATTTCACACAGAGGGACCAGAGTTGAGCCAGCCAGACCTGGGCTAGATCTGTCAGTCTGCTGCTAATACAGGTTGCCCTCAGCTCCCAGGACAATAGCTCAAGACTCCCAGAGAGGCAGCTCCTCCGAAAATAACCCCTTGCCATCACATCAGAGCTTCTGTTGTGAGATTTACAAGCATAGTAGACGTATTGCATTCTGAAGACGAGGGTGTGAATTTTAAAAGCTGATCTATATAAATATAGGCCAATAAAAAATCTATATTTCATTTATAAGACACTTTTATCCAAAGTGACTTAGATATGTCAATTTGCTGAAGGGCACAACGGTGGAAGGCGGTAATTGAACCCACAACTGTACAGGGTACAGCATGCTAGACTAGTCCAGCAGCTTAGCCACTACGCAACCACTGTACCCTATAGGAACAATAGGAACAACTCAAATACAGTGAACATTCAGATGTAAATTCATGAAATAACCACAATCTTGAGTCACTAATAACCTGGGGTAACATTAAGATATATTATATGCACTGACTGGTATTTATAGTCCTTGTAGGATTGTATGACTGTGGATTTGAAAATGGAATATCACATTTCTGATAACTTCAGGCACAGACATTTTCTTTGGCTTTAACTCTTGACTGAAGGTCCAAGCCAATACTTGCACAACACTGCCCCCCTATGGTCACAAAAAGTAACTCATTATTTTCAAATGAGGCTCTGCAACATCAGGTGCTATAACCTAATACCGCCATGGCTATAACAAAGGACTGTCCTTTATAGTTGTTGTAGTGGTTACTGCTGGCTAATGGACACAGAAATTGTCAACAACAAATCAGTGTTTTTACTAAGACTGATCAAAGACAGAAAAGTAAAAATCTAGCCACATATGTACATTTGAATTGCAAAAAGTCATATGTTAAAATGCAAAGATAAGGAAATGCCTAGGCTAGACCAAGCCTACTATAGTAGGCTAACATATTTAACCTTATCATTGCTAACAGTGTGTGTGTGCATGTGTGTGTGTGTGTGTGTGTGTGTGTGTGTTTGTGTGAAAGAGAGAGAGAGAGAGAGAGAGAGAGAGAGAGAGAAAGAGACAGACAGACAGACAGAACTGAAAAAAAAAAAATGGAAATGGCCTGCTCATGGTCTGGTTGCTAAGCAACTCAACTGGCAATGTCTAACCTTGTTATTGGACAAAATACTTTTGTCAGCTAAAATGTCACACAACCATAATGCTGCAAGATATTAAATAAATAGGTAAAGTGGTGCGTTTAGTTATACTTCCAACATCCCAATTATTTTATTTATTTTAATTTTCATAAATAATATTTCCTGTTATTGAACTTTCCATTAAAGGGTGAAGGAACTGTCCGTGAAAATATATAAAATTGAGAGAAATTGTACTAGGCTAGTAGAATATTGCCAGCACATGTCCCTTCTTTAGCCTAGGACAGGGGTCGGCAACCTTTTTTGCCTGAAGAGCCACTTTTACCAAATGTATTTTTAATCTCAGAAGAGCCACATAAAGATGGTTACAAGAAAAAGTTTGGATATTTAACGTACAGTTACTTTCATTCAACAGAGGATTTTTTTAAATACATTTTCTACTAGTTTTAAAAGTAGGCCTAATGTGCAAGTAACTTGAAATGTAAAGTGGAATGACAAGTATAGGCCTGGCTTCCCATGTAGACTAAACACCACCCCCTATTTTCCCAGTGATCCTTTGGTATGCAAAGTAACATCATAGTTCACAACACAACTTGGAGAGCATGTGGAGAGCATTCATTCACCATTGTTTTCTAATTTTTGACGGAGGTGGCGTTTAGAGGCTTTTGCATCTGAACTCTTCCTATTTTGAAAGCCTTTTGCTCATTTGTGCCTTTCTTATGGCAAGTGCTTGAGGCATACTCCAAGGGAGAGGAGTGCAAGCATACCTCAAGAGAGTAAGTGAGTACTTATTCACGTGAGGTGAGGGCAGTGATGTTGCTGAAAGGTGCAGATGACATGGCTAACATCAGAGGGGTTGCATAGAATAATCCAGAAACGCTGCATAAATTCCAAGCTTCACCATGGAGAGGGGCGCATCCTCTTCCAACATGAAGATCAGGGCAGGAGGTGAGACCCTAGGCTGCAAGCAAGGCATTGTGGGTAGTTAATTTGGCTGTGATGAATAGAAGGAGCACCCATTAATCTGATTAGATGGAGAAGACAGGGAAGGCGTAGCCTTCACAAGGAGGAGTGGATTACTTCCTGTAACACACACAGAAATACACAGTACCTGTCCCCAAAAGGCCGATCCAGGGTCTGCCTCAATATTTTGTTCATGATACTTGAGATCATTTATGAGTTTTGTAAGGCCTGGATGAGAAGGGTTGGTGGCAAGACAGGAAGTCACCTGGGCTGAGGACTGATGACATCATTTATTCCACTGATATGTAAAAATAGATGTGTGGCTCTTTTGTGTTAGTGATGATAATAGTATTATAATATATTGATATTAATTGTTTGTTTTTTTTGGCGGAGATGGCACTTATGAAAACACATTTATGACATTGGTCTTCAGTTCACAAAAAGTCAAACTGTGCAGAGGTTCTGCTAAACAATAATCACTAAAAGGAAAATGAGATAGAACTACATTTTTTAACAGCTGCCTGCTTGCCTCATGTTCTTGTAGCCTAGTAGAAATGACCTTGACTGTTAAATGGAACATCTTGGCTTATTACTAGGCCTAATCACTAATTAGATATATGAGATTTACCAACGCAGCCCCAGCCACTTCGACAGAATGTACAATCCTTCATTCATTCAGTTGTCTCATCAATATAAAGGATGTCATGGCTGGGATGTCAGCATGACTCAACCCCTGTTCAATCAAAAAAAAAAAAAACGTTCCATCTATAATACTGTCTCGTTAGCGCCCTCCTCCCCTTTAGGATACCTCATGAACTGCATCCCCTCGAAGGGTTGATCACAGAGTGACTGCAGTTGGAGAGACAATAACTGTCTGCCACCCAGGTAGGTGAATCATATTTAATCAATATATAGCACGACTTTGAATAACGAAATATTTATATGACAAAAGTCGTATTTAGCATGTGTTTTGCTGTTCTGGTGCTAGTTCGGGCTGTTGCGACAAAATTGCGCCAGTCTCCCTTGCCAGACATGAAGCCACTAAGCGAATCTTTTTTCCCCCGTTGGGTGTGTGAGAGGTTGGGCCGAGTGACTAGCCAGTTCCTGATCGAGGAGACGGAATGTCAAATTGTGGTAAATTGGTGGACAGTACATAAATATTAAAGCAATACGCGTGGTTTATACAGAAAGTCGTATCCTGCAGGACTTGTATAGTTTTATATAACCTAACCTGGCAAATTCACAGGTGATGTTAACGTTAGGTCAGTTGATAACCACATTTCTCATCGCATGACGGTTTATTAATCTGCTTTGAATCTGCATTGAGGCTTTTCAAATTTGAGGTAAATTTACTGAAAATTTGTATTATTGATAAGTTAAGTTACCTGACCTCTTTCCTGGCTGACGTTAGTTTATGAAAGGGTCGAACCCAATGACACGAATTCTTTTGAAGATCGGTGTAGTGTCAAGCTAACGTTAATGTTAACTGTCATTGTTAAAACTGAAGGAAGGATGTTAGAAGAATTTATCATGACACTAGCAGTAATATTTACATCTATATCTCAACAGAAACAATACATATAACGTTAGATGACAAGTTTGACTGCTTATGGTCTATGCATACTAGGAGACAAAATGCATTTTCGAAGCACTTTACCCGCGAAGGAAACATGCTTTTGTGAGGGAGACTTGTGCGACACTGACTGATTGGCGGGTAACGTGGGTACGTTAATGTTCGAGAGTTCCGAATCCTAAGCTGTCTGTTCCTTTCTCTACTAACATGGGGACCATGCATTAATTCGTGGCATGAAAACTTCGGGGTTTTTTTTGTGAGTCATCGTTTGCCGTGCCCGTAGTGTTTCTGGTGCTATATTACCGTTTCGCTGCCCAGTAAGGATGGTGCTGATGTTGCCTCTGTGTTTAAAGGGACTGTGCTGGTTACACCTAACGTTAACGTTAGTTTTGCTGGTGGGACTCCTCCTAGTTTTATGTCAGAAGGCATCTGTGTAAACGGCCAGATTACACAGCCTAGACGAGCAGTAGCCAGCCAATTAGAGTTTTGTCTTTTGCATTGCATGTCATCGATTTTGTTTTGTTCCAAATCAAGTCTCATTTGCGTCATTTTGTATGTGACCAATATTTGGGTTAATTACCAAGAATAACGTTCTCTGGTAAGGACTTTGGGATTTTTATGTTACCTACACCACAGCTATTATAGATATGTGCTAGGGTGTTGCTAAGATACGTGCATATTCTGTCTGGAAGGCGATGGCCTCCCGGTGTTGTCTTTGCAGAGGGCTTTGTCTTTGTGCATATAATAAGGATGATGTCTGATACGAAATGCGAAATACAGACTGACCTTGGTGAAAATGGCTCTTATTAGTACGCAAAGTGCATGTATGAATTTTATTGGAACATCAGCGCAGAACTCTAGGACGACCCCAGGCTTTGTTCGCAAATAATTAGTTCGTAAAAGAGAAAAAATAACAGATACAAAACTGAGCACTGAGAGTGTTGCCACATTGTGAGTATATCTAAGAAGATAGTTATATCGCAGCTGTAGGCTACAGATTGTATTTGAGCCGGCAATTTTCTGGCGATATGGACACACCTTTTCCCTTTTTGCGATTGCGTTATGGATGACAGGGAAGATGAGGGTGAACAGCAAATTGGTTCCATTTATTCACCGTTTTTACTCCTCTTTTGGTGTTGTATGCCTAAAACACGCGCTTTAAGACTATGGCATATATCATAGCAATACAACGGTAAGATTGTCCATTACCGGCACGTTGCACTCCTGAGATGGAAGAGAAAAGCGCGTGCCTTCATCTCGCGCAAGTTCCTCTCCCACGCCCATATCGCGCCCCGTTTCCTTGATGCCGCATGTTAGTGTGTGACACAAGATTTCCTCGTTGACAATATAACCCACTGTTTCAACGGCGCATCTTATTGTTTGGCGATTGTTTGCCTCCGCTGGTGATTTTTGTGTTGCATTTGTGTGTGGTAAACCAATTTATGTCTTACGGGCTATTATTATGTAGTTATTTTTCACTCTGCACTATTCAATAATTGTACAGCACAGCAACCACAAACCACCAAGGATAGATCACGTTAACCCAAAAAGAATAGGCCAGGCAGCTTCATAGCCTGTCCCTTTAAGATGCTCTCCATTAAGCCTGTCGTCCTATTTCACGTTGCATAATTTAATTACTTACACCAATTAGTGGGTCCCCTTAACATTATAGAGAGAATGTTAATTGGATAAGCTGTCCCATGGTTTGTGGTTGTAGTATAGATTGGACCTGGTGCATCAATTATATTTCATGCGAGCATTCTGAACTGAAATTGAACAACATGACAGAGGAGTCATGCATACATTAGACTAGATGCCTTCAATTCTTCAGAAGTTGTTTTAATATTAACCAAAAAAGACAATTTGACCATACCTGGCTTGTCTCTGCTTGTCTCGAATATTGGCACAAGGAACCTGTGTGACAGACAGTATAAGAAAAAATGATGTTTGTGTCAGTTTGTCACAGTAAACACAATATGTTTTAGCATGAAACCAATTTTCAGCACTTTAATGAGATTGGATTGAATACTGCTTACTGCATGATTTTTATTTGCCTCAAACCACATAACAATATATCCTAAAACTGCCTAATATGAAGCACATTTCACTGCAAGTAATGCCGAGAGCCACTTCAGACACGGTGCTCCCTGCAATCTTCTATTGTTATCCTTTTTCAAGCTCACTGAGATTTCGCCTGTGGCAAGTGTGTGTACGTGTGTGTGTGTGGGAGTGTGCCAACAGTGGCTTGTGTCTATTCGTATTTGTGTGTGTGTGTGTGTGTGTGTCCTTGCTTGAAAATGTGTGTGTGAGCTAGTGTGTGTGTCTTTTCGTGTGTGTATGCCCTTGCTTGAAAATGTATGTGCAAGCTAGTGTGTGAGAGCTACTGTGTGTGTGTGTATGTGTGAGCTTGCTTATGTGAAAGTGGGTTTGTGAGTGCTAGCGTGTGTGTGTGTGTCTGAGTGTGTGCGGCGCGTGCACAAGTTCTTGGCATACAGACCTCATTTTGCTGCAGCAGTATCTTGGTGCTGCTTCTCCTCCTCACCCCCACACACCCTGCCTCAGACAGCTGCAGGCCTGTCGCTAGGGCCATGAACGGCACCCAGCAACAGATGAGTCCCTGGCAACGGGCAGCTGGACTGCAGGCAGATCCATGCACAGACCAGAGAGCAGAGCAGGGCACCGGGGATGAGTCACACGAGAGAGGGATCATAGACAGACAAGTAGAGCCCAGAGAAACACTCGTGCCTAGATAATCACACAGCATGTGCATCCAGTAATGTGTCATATTGTGTGATTTTGGTACATTTTCTAGAACTTTTCTAACAGTTTAGAAAAAAGCCTCTGCTACACTGGGCTGTATTTGTGGGGCCAGCATTTGCATCCAGTAATGTGTCATATTGTGTGATTTTGGTACATTATGTTGGTAATTTTTAAAGACCTTTTCTAATATTTTAGAAAAGCCTCCGGTACACTGGGCTATATTTGTGTGGACAGCACTGAGATTATCGGACTTTTCATTGGACTGATATCTTCATTAGAACCTCTGATATGTCCAGAGCATGTTCTTGGTTCATTTCATGTGCATCAAAATGTTCTAGAGGTATTGCTAGCTAAACCCTTTATAACTTTATAACAGAGATATGGCTTAGTTTGAAACCAGTGGTGATTTGGCCCTTTACATCGAACACCCTTGAACGAGTACGCCTGGTCCCAAGCAGTCTAAATTGCTTTATTAATACATACATACACACCAGACCTATTATGATACATTGGCCAATCTTAATGTCCTCAGCTCACAGCTTTTTTTTGTCTTCACTGGTTATCAGATGTACTTGGTCCTTCTGTGTCAGACATTTAAAAAAGGCTCCCCCCTATGGCAAATGATTCTGACCCAGATTTGGAAGGAAGCCATGCCTGATGTGGGCTGGACCCATCCCATAGTCCCATCATGTCGCTGGTTGGTTGTGCTTCAAAGTACCTCTTGCTCACAGCTGAAGAAGATGGGTATCACTGAGCCGCCATTTACCTTACATATGAGACCATGCACATCCTTGCATAGAGTCCTGTTTCCCTTGAATGGGATTACTGGCATTGCAGGTGGGGTCCAGCAATTGCCAGTGGTATTTTGGGATAACCGTCATCAGCTGATGTTGTGTAAAACTGGAATGAATTAGGCTTCAGCAAACTACTGTCTAGACCTGAAATTCTGCCATCCAATCGGAAATTAGAGGCTTTTAGCAAATAAAATAGCAAGTAGTTAAACCTGCTAGGTTTAAAATCTCCATGTTATTATAGAATATACCATCTGGTATTTATTAGTTATTGGACATTTTCTATTTTATTTTGCAAGATCAATTTCACTCTGAAATCTTATTTGTAGTCAGGCATTGATTTTCCTCTTGCAGTGGAGGCAGTGTTTAGCAGACTGCAGCCAAGAGGCGATGCAGGTGGGCTACACAGTTTCTGCAAATTTCAGCAGAACAGCCCAATAAATTAGGGCCCGTCTCATTACAGCCAAGCTGCGCCCAATTCGCCGCCGTCTTACAGAGAGGTTAAAGGTAAAACCTGCTTAGGGAATGATGCCCAGGTCTCAGGGAGAGCTGTTCATGTGTCTCTGTTTTCCTGGATCAGATTAGGAGGCTAGTCTCCCGCCGGTTGTGTCCTCTCTGATCTTCTCTGTGCCAGTTTCTCAAGGACAGTGTGCTTGCTTGCTGGTTAGACAGCAGACTGAAGAAGGCCATGATGCATGGTATGCAATGAGAGGAAATGGCTAGGTTTCATGAAATCAACCTGAGCAAGAAGGTCCAATTGCTAATCATCAGCAGACCTAAAAGCCCATGAAAATAGTGTTGATGGTCTTTGGTGATGGTGATCGAAAAAGCTTAATGCCAGTGTTGTAGGCTATAAGCACACATTTCAACAAATTCTTAATCAAATAAGACATTCAGAGAAGATGATTCCATGCGTAGCATGCGTGTCACAGCAGATCTCGGGAGTCCCAGAGGGAGCTGGCACCAGCTCGCGTTCACGCTACATTTAGCATGTAGCGCCGGCGTACAGGGCCTTGCCGGTGGTGCTCCCCAGCCCAAGGACAGCAAATACTTAGCTTTGCTATCACTAGCCATAGCCAATGCTAGTCCACCTAGGCCCAGCCCTCCGCTCTGTCAGGGGAGGGGGAAAGCTGTCCTACCAAAGGAAAGCAGGTAGAGAGAGAGAGAGAGACGGTATGAAGAATGATATAGACAAGAGAAATAGAAAAGGGGAGGGAGAAGGGAGTGGGTGGTGCAGGGAGAGAGAGTGGGGCACAGATAGAGTAGGACAGTAGAAGGAAAATGGAATGGGAGAAAGAGAGTGGGAGAGTGATTGCAGAGAGAAGAAAGAGGGAGGGAGGGAGTAGGGGAAAGGGAGGGAGACACAGAAAGGGAGAATTATAATGATTAACTAGGCAGGGGAGAAAGAGAGGAGAGGGAGTGAGGCAGAAGAGAGGAATAGGGAGAGGCAGTGTGAAACATGGAGGGAGACCGAGGGAGAGTGAGTTCAGGGGATAAACAGAGAGAACATAATAAAGGAAGGATTGGAAGAGGAGAGAGAGAGGAGAGGGTTAGGGTGAAATAATGTGTCCTGTCGCATTCTCTAATAGCAGGACAGAGGAAAGTAGGTCAGAGTCACCGATGTATCCCAGTGTGTGTGTGTGTGTGTCTGTGTGTGTGTGTGTGTGTGTGTAGATGTAGTCTTATCACTGGGTCGATAGTGACTGGCACACACACGCATAAGCACACAAGCACAGACACACACACAGCTTCCACACCGACAGTTGACTGGGACTCGATTGACGTACTGTACACACACACACAACCTAAACACACTTTACATGTAATCATACAGATGAATAAAGACACACAAACAGACATACACACACACACACACACACACACACACACATGCAAACACACACACAGAAAGAGAACCTCACAAACTCTTTTAGGCTTGCTGATGTTAGAAGCTTTCATTACACCATGGCAGCCTATCGTTTCTCCTCACCACCTCCACACACAAACTACCGGGTCTACTGCAGACAGGGCCCGCTGAGTTCAGCCAGCCATGCATAGCGTTGGTGTTAATGTTGGCATACTCCTTCCGTGCAGCGCCTGCTAGCTGATTCAAGGCCAGTTAGCATGACTCAGACCTGCCCTCTCCACCCAAACCCAACCCAACCTTACCCTCACCCTCACCCTCACCCTCACCCTCTCCTCAGTCCAGTTACATCACCAGCAGGGACCACTTACATAATTGGTCTAGCTGTAGTGGACTGGACTGGTGACAAGGCTCCGTCTGGCCTATATAAAACGCAGCTTTAAATCGTGACTGTTGGCCATTGGAAGCCACTCTGTGTAATTCGCTTGGCTCTCGAAAGTCTCTGAGCTCGCCCTGCCTGCCTACATCATGTGTGCCTGGGAGCGGTGAGAGAAGAGGAGAGGAGAGGCAGGCAGGGCGGCTCTGAGACTGATGTGATTAGCTTTGATATTTTAGCAGGAGGGGGCCTTACGACAGCCACCCAGAATAGAATGGCTGAGCCTCAGGTTGGAAATGGGGACGAAGGCCCATTATGGAAGGACAAGAGAGGTCTTGTAAGGTTCCCTTAGCGAAATATTCCCCTCTTTTGATAGAGGAGAACCAACGTAGAGGAACTACCACAGAATCACATATAATTTGTGTTTTTCTGATGGATTCAATTGAAACTTTCGACATACATTACAGTGGGACATAATGTATGGTATGGCCATAGTGGCAAAAATGTTGACTGTCAAACTGAAAAACTGAAAAGCCAATACAAAACACCAGAACTGCTAGCTTTAGTGTCCTTCACAGAGACTCCTGTCGTTGTACTGTGTACACCCCGCCGGGTTAGATACACATGATTGACAGACATATCATTGACTTCATTGACACACTCACATTCATGTTAGTTTGATTTGATATTTGGTGAATAGCAATGAGAATCAGATGAACATGATATAGCCTGGAGAGGCCCATGCTTAAGTTACTGAAGGAGCTGCTGCCATGATTTTGCACCAGACTTCATCCATATTTTATATCTTCATCATGACTACCTAAGCAGGAAGGAAAGAAGTTAACAGATGAACTCAGCCTTTGCACAGAATCCCACCCATTTTAAGGCCAGCTGATTTAAGCAGAGGTCGATGTATTCCCTGTTTGAGGTAAGAGCTCTAGCTAGCCTCAGAGTGAAATATTGGGCTTTCTCATTTTGAGAACACACTGCTGATAAAGCAGGGTTTTTAGTGATGACACGGTTTCTCTGAAGGGCTCATTTAGTTGCAGTGCCTCTGGTGGTACGGTGTGGAGATTTACGGCTGTGCTGCATTTGCCTATGTGCAGTCAGTGTGGATGCTGAGGAACAGCAGGTTGTTAGTCCTCCACAGGAAAGAACTCTGATACCCGCCACCTGTGTGCTGTCTGTGTGTGTGTGTGTATGCCTGGCCAAATAAGCATATGTGTTTGTTGATTTGTGGCTTCAGTGCCATATCACCATATATACCACCATATATAGCTTCCATATAGATACCACTGTTCCACTTTACACTATTGAACAAATTCATTCAGTTTAACTACTGTATAACTGCTTTATTTCATTGTAATTATCATGGTATTGGCAAAGTCCTCCTGGACCTAGCAACCTGCTAGAACTGACAGCAATTGCATCTTGCGGAAAAAAAAACACTGCCTCCTGGGTACTATTGCTTAAATATTTCACATAACAATCTTGCAGAATGTCATCGCAGCTCTCTTTCAGATGCCTACCCAGACAGCCCGACCCACTCGGGGTCTCTGTGTGAGATGGCTGTGAGATGGCCTGTATAAACCAAACCTACACCACAGCGGAGGCCGAGGTGCCAAATAAGTCTGTTTGGCTGTCAGAGGGAGAGAGTGATTCCTTGGAGGATCTTCAGCGTTTCATATGTGTTCTAATGGAGAGGCTTTTAAGATGTTTTATTGTGGGGGGGGGGGGGGGATATGACAAGGCTATTAGTGAACGGAGGGTGTTCCTGCTGTGTTCTGCTTTGATTTAGCAGTGGCTAATTTGTTTGTCCTAAGGGGCCTACAGTAGAGTGGTGCAGTTTATTTTGGAAACGATAGCAGTTCTGCCACAGTAGAGAATACATCATAACCACTGAAGAGGAATAAACAGACTGTAGATAATTAAGCATCAACTGTGCGCAATTAAAACTCTGAAGTTGTACAGGCAAACGTCAAATCATGCATATTACAGTGTGTCTTGACTGAGCAGTGTACATTTAACCTTTCAAAACAACCAAATGGTGTCAGAAAATGTGGACACAGTTTAGGCTAATTAAGGAACCAAAATTACAAATAGCCTAGGTCTAATTCAAACAAATGTAAGACAATAGTTTTGAGATAGATGTGAATGTTGTGTGGTCGTAGCCTTTGTTAAAGTAGGCTACAGTCCCTCCAAGTAGGATACGCAGAGCTAACTCAGAGATCTTTGATTCCGTCCCCCCGCAGTGTTCTGTGGGTCACTCTGGAATGTTCTTCACGCTCCTGACTCAGCTCAAACAACAGCAGGCTTCTGTCTAGAATGGGCAGAGTACAGCCAATCAGCTGTTAAGCTTTGCTTCAAACCATCTGCCTTTAATGGACAATTTTCTCTGCTTGAATTCAAACAGACATCTCTCTCACACATGATTCAGCTTTACACTTTTGGTTAATTGCACATGCATTCCATTAATTCTTTCACTACACCTGTAATACAGCATATTGTAAGAGAACCACATAAACTAGGCCAGTGGTTTTCAAAGTGGGGGCCGGGGCCCCCTGGGGGGCCGCGAGGGGGTGCCAGGGGGGCCTCAGCAAGTTGGAAGGAAAAATAAAAGAAACAAATAAATACATTTGAAAAATGTAAAATATACCTATTACTATGAGGGTTGTTATACAATGCCATTATAATAATTTGGCGCATATCTGAACATTATATTTTCCATGATAATGACTGGGAGTAATAGTAAAGTGATAGCTCTCTAGCAGAAAGCCCCAAATGCAATTTTTACACACTGCTCCATCGCGAAGTGCTTGTGGCTAAAATAATTATTAGGATTAGCTATGTATTTTTACATTTGCCGTAGTATTGTTATTAAACCCGTAGATGGGTTTAATAACACATCAAGGGGGTCCTTGGCCAGAACCTAGTAGTATTTGGGGGGCCTTGTCGTGGGGCCAAATAGGGCCAGTGGCCGGTTGCACAAAGCACCTTAAGTTTTTTCCCTTAAGTATGACCCTTAACACTTAATTTCTCCTCAGGTAAGGGATTTACTTAAGGGTGTTGCACAGAATACCTTAAAATGTTTCCTTAGTTAAGGAGAAACGTCAAGGGATTTACTGCACTGAAAGGGATTTTCCGGCATGAAAATTCTATAGTTTCCACGGAGATTGTTCAACAGCTGTAGCATAGCTAACTGCCTTTGCCGTGAGGCCGTTAGTTAACCCACCGAACACAGTGCTTATATCTTATCATTCATCTTACCTTAATAATATTAGCGGAAATTATCCAGGTAGCAAACATGTTATATACATGAACTGAACAATACTAGTTGGCAAGTTAGAAATGATCTTGACTGTCATCAGTGGTTTGATTATGATCATATTTCCCACCACCAGTCTGATTTCATTTTGGAAAGCTTACACTTTGAAGCTAACCAGGTTCTCCAGTTTGATACTTTGCACAGTGTGGCAAGTTGTGTAATTACTAATGGTCAGATGGGGGGGGGGGGCATAATAAAAATCATCTTTAAAATTATGCCCCCAGAGTGTAGCACTGTAGCTGCTTGGCTGCTCTAGCTGTTGGCTGCAGCAACTCAAGCTAGGTAGCATGTTTCTTTCTTTTTTTTTCCGTACCGACAGTACTCAGATCTATGTGAAAAAATGTTAAGGTCAAAGAAAAAAACGCTAAGGCAAGATTTTGTCAACTGGTTATTGGCCTGGGGTGCAAATAGGATTGTTACTGAAGCCCAGATCCTCAGAAAAGAATGCCATGACCTTGAATGAAAGTCAAAGTGCAAAGACGCTGTCTATACTGTACGCTGCACTGCAGTGTCTGTGTTTGCATATGAATGTTGATGTCACCTGTCACCATGTCTAAAGCGGTTAAGATCTGTCAGTGTGTGTTTGGGGCGATTTTTTTGGGGTCAAGTGACCAGGTCAGACTTCTTCAGAAGTCACTCACAGAACACTCATCTTGCCCAGATCTGATTTTTTCAAATCAGATTTAGACCACTTCCATATGTGGTCCTGAATCAGACCCAGGTCTGAACGGGGTCTTATATTGACCTTAAGAATTGATTGCACAATCTTGTCTCCAGTTGCTTTCTAAATTCTTGTTTTTTAAATTATTTGCGAACAAGCCTTACTTAATGACATTCCCCCACAGATAACATCAGAAGAAAGTCAGAATAGCCATCTTAGTCATTACAAACTCACAGTTGCCTGATTTATCAGATGAATATGACCCAAAGGAGAAGAACTAAGCAAAGAACAAACCAGGAACTGAGGGGGTGCCAGAACCAAGAGCCACAGAGAAGGGCCCCAGGATCCAGGCTGGATTTTTTTAAAGAAAAACATAAAAAAAAAAAACTTTAAAAAGAAAAACTAAAAAAAAGAAAACTCCCCTGTTGTTGCTACCTTGTACCCCTGGCAGGTACTACCAAGCCAGGCAGTTTTCAGGTTAGAGGCCAGTCTAAAAGCACCATTGGCAGTAGGATGATTGGATGAAGATTGGGCTTATGTATTTATCATATATATGAATGGTGTTTCTGCTTATGCAAATTAGGACATATTCAATAAGTGTGGAGCCATGTGCATATTCAAATTCATTTCAAAAGAAACTTGTGATACAATAACAGTTACTTTTCATCTATACTTTTACTATGTAAAGTGTTATTGTGGTAAGAGTAAAGGAAAAATTAAGCCTATTTGGGTGTATTTCGGGCATTTAATTAGTGTATAGCTCATTTGAATATTACAAATTTATTTTCAAAGAAACTTGTAAACACATTAATTTTCAAAGAAACTTGTAATACAAAAACTTTTACTTTTCATTGGTACTTTCATTGTGTAAAGTTTAATTTTGATAGGAGTAAAGGAAAAAAAATAACCCCATTGGGGGTGTATTGTTGCCTGGCCTTCTTGGCACACATCTCGGATTTCCTCAACTAGGATTTCTTAGGACTTTTAGTATGTTGTTCTGGACACCTCATAGAAATTATCTGCAAAAAATTCTATTACAATTAGTCTGTCGTAAAATGCTTCTTTGCCTGGACTAAAACTGAGATTTAATATCCACAGAAGGGTCAAACAGACTGGATAAAAAATAAAAGTTCAGCGCGGAAAAAAGAGGATCAGGCAGTAGCACAAAACTGAGAAGGTTAGAATTCACTAGAGGGCCAAGTTCCAAGTCCTCCTACTCTGATTATTTGATGTCAAAGTGGCGCCAAATTGAATGGGGTTCAATGGAATGGTTCAGATCCGCCATAGTGTATACGCTCTCTGAACGTTCGCCTGCCCCCTTGGTTGAATTCAGTGAACCCAGATATTCTTTAGAACGTTCATTTCCCAACATTCGTTACCTTTAAATAAGGAGTCAGTCCAGATGTGGAAGATGGAGTTGATTGAACCAGTATTCAGTAGAGTGGTGATGAGTGTGGAATGGGTGGAGCCAGATTAGGAGAGAACAGTTGTCTTGTGGACGGTTTGTGGGATCTGCCCATCTGAAGGACTGGAAATAGCTCCCATTCCTCTATTCTTCAAAGAGAGACATCGCCCTGCCACACAAAGCCTTAGTGGGCAATCAAAGTAGCCAACCTTCACCTCCCTCAAACTCTTTCCCAAACAATAAGTAATCTAACTAAGCATCTTAGTGTCTTGAAAAGCACTATACAAATTAAATGTACTATTATAACAATTATAACAAACAAACAACAACAAAAAAATGAGTGAAAGCTACAGACTAGACTTTTCGCTTTGTCATAACTTGAATGGGTTCTAGCAGTATAATTAGGGGGATTCTGCGTTCCATTTTATGGTGCTAAACTTTGGTTTATGAGTAGGTCTGGAGATAGAGCATATAGAGTAAATAGAACTGCTGTATCCTGGATATTTTTGCCCGGCGTTTTTAAATAAGTTATGATTCCTTGGAAAGGACACCCTTTTATAAGAACATGTACAGTTGCTTTGTGGTAAGGTGTGTTTTGTCAGTATGTGTGTGTGTGTTGCTGGTATGGTACTGCAGGCAGGATCACGCCATGCTGTGTGTGCCAGTGTATGTGTGTGAATCTCTGAGTCAGCAGGCCAAACTGCATCATCATGGAGATGAGCATGATGGAACAGGGGGAGGTGTCAAGGCCATAGCATCCTCCTGCACACTCCTGCTCTTTTTTCTTGTCTTTTTTTCCCACATTTGTCCTGTATAAACATGGCACAGGAGGGGACACACAGTGTCCTGCGGGGGGTAGCGGTCGGGGGTGGTTTGATTATGATCATATTTCCCACCACCAGTCTGATTTCATTTTGGAAAGCTTACACTTTGAAGCTAACCAGGTTCTCCAGTTTGATACTTTGCACAGTGTGGCAAGTTGTGTAATTACTAATGGTCAGATGGGGGGGGGGGGCATAATAAAAATCATCTTTAAAATTATGCCCCCAGAGTGTAGCACTGTAGCTGCTTGGCTGCTCTAGCTGTTGGCTGCAGCAACTCAAGCTAGGTAGCATGTTTCTTTCTTTTTTTTTCCGTACCGACAGTACTCAGATCTATGTGAAAAAATGTTAAGGTCAAAGAAAAAAACGCTAAGGCAAGATTTTGTCAACTGGTTATTGGCCTGGGGTGCAAATAGGATTGTTACTGAAGCCCAGATCCTCAGAAAAGAATGCCATGACCTTGAATGAAAGTCAAAGTGCAAAGACGCTGTCTATACTGTACGCTGCACTGCAGTGTCTGTGTTTGCATATGAATGTTGATGTCACCTGTCACCATGTCTAAAGCGGTTAAGATCTGTCAGTGTGTGTTTGGGGCGATGTCAGGCTCACCACAGACATGCCTGAGAGACTGGGGCGATTTGGGGTCAAGTGACCAGGTCAGACTTCTTCAGAAGTCACTCACAGAACACTCATCTTGCCCAGATCTGATTTTTTCAAATCAGATTTAGACCACTTCCATATGTGGTCCTGAATCAGACCCAGGTCTGAACGGGGTCTTATATTGACCTTAAGAATTGATTGCACAATCTTGTCTCCAGTTGCTTTCTAAATTCTTGTTTTTTAAATTATTTGCGAACAAGCCTTACTTAATGACATTCCCCCACAGATAACATCAGAAGAAAGTCAGAATAGCCATCTTAGTCATTACAAACTCACAGTTGCCTGATTTATCAGATGAATATGACCCAAAGGAGAAGAACTAAGCAAAGAACAAACCAGGAACTGAGGGGGTGCCAGAACCAAGAGCCACAGAGAAGGGCCCCAGGATCCAGGCTGGATTTTTTTAAAGAAAAACATAAAAAAAAAAACTTTAAAAAGAAAAACTAAAAAAAAGAAATGTCAGGCTCACCACAGACATGCCTGAGAGACTGTGTGTGGTCCAACACAGATATGTCTGATGGCAATGCAAGTGTGTGTGTGTGTGTGTGTGTGTGCGTGCGTGTGTGTGTGCATAGTGTTGATGTCACCATCACCACAGGCTTCTCACTGAGAGAGAAGACCTACATGCTCCTCCTTGTGTGTATGCATCGGGTGTGTGTGTGTCAGAGCAATTGTCACCGTGGCTACCATTGGCCAGTAAAGGGTAGTGTGTCGGTGAGTGTGTGTGTGTGCGTGTGTCTGTTGTGTGGTTGAGTGGCGTGATTGGGGGCACTGTCAGACAGATGGCGTGTTTACCCAAACCAGCATGCTTCAGAAGGGCATCCGCCAGGCTGGCACAGGCGGGCATGGCATAGGACCAGTCTGCTTCCCACTCTGCCCATCAACCTCTGCTAGCAATTCACGACGGCCCATGTAAATCCCTCAGATTTCACCCACTGCTCGTAATACCAATAGCGTGTACATAGGCTGCAGGCCTGCAGGGTGTATGAAATATGACTAGAATATTAGGCTAACTGCCTTTAATAAGACAATGAGTGTTGTCTGTAAAAATGAGAAGGAAAGCTTAGAGTGGCAGCCTAATATGAACAATCCATAAGCTTAATGCCTGCAAACAGCAAACATGTTTTGGTAATGTTCATTATTAATGAAATATTAAATGATTAATGAATTAATACATTTTTGATAACGTAATTAAGATAATCTCTTGTGATTAATGTCAATTTAAGTAATCTTAAGTTATTAATAGTTTGAAATAATAAATGAAAGGAGTGGTAGCTAATGAGTGTTTATGATATGGAAGGATGAAATTATTTTGGTCTTGAACTTTGTTTGGTGAATTTGGATTATTATGGGATGCATGCATGTGAGTGTATGCAGGGGCCAGGGGGATATTTCATGCTAGACAACTGTGCCTATCCCCGCTTGTGTATGTGTGTGTGTGTGTGTGTGTGTGTGTGTGCGTGTTTGTGTGAGCATGCATCTTTGTGTCCTTTCTCTCGCCCTCTCCCACTGACAGTGTCCTCCTGCTCCTCTCTACCTTCATGCACTCGCTCCCTTCTCTCCCTCCCTCTCACCCTTTCTGCTTGCCATTTTATCTGCTCTCCTCTACTTCCTCGTTTTTGCACACTCTCTCTCTCTCTCTCTCTCTCTCATTATTTGCTGTCTTGTTTTCCTTGCTTTTGCCCTTCGTTTTTCCTCTCTGTGTTGTCATTCTCTTTTGTCCCTCTTTCATTTGGCCTCTCTGCTCTTGACATTTGCTTTCTCCCATTTCCACCCCCTGTTTCATTCCTCCTCTCTCTCTCTCTATTGTCCTTTATATTACATCTAATCCTCTGTCCTCCTCTCCCTTGTTCTCTCACTCTCTCTCTCTCTCTCTCTCTCTCTCTCTCTCTCTGCATCCCTGTTCCTCTTTCTCCCAGTCTTGTCATTTTCCTTCTGGAACAAGAGAGGCAGGGTTATCCTGCATTAGTACAGCATGTCCCTTGTTGCTCTCTCTCTCTTTCTCTCCTTCACTCTCTATATCTCTCTCTCTCTCTCACTCTCTCGCTTTCTCTCCATCCCTCCCTCCATGCTTGCTGCAGAGATGGTGGTTGAATATTAATGAGCCAGAGAGCCTTGCTTTTGGGCCACAGCCCAATCAGCTGCGTACATTTGTGCAGTGCTGCGCTGGCAAAGCCACACCCTTTGGCAAGAGAGACAGCGGATCGATGAGGGGGAATGAGAGACGGAGAGATGAACAGAAGGTTGACAGGGAGAGAGAGATGGATAGATAGATAGAAAGAGAGATATGGCTCATAGAGAGATATGGCGAGAGGGTGTAACTCAAAGCGCTCTTTGGCCTAACACACTCCTGCATCAACCCAGCCCCCCCCCCCCCCCCCCCCCCCCCCCCCAACACCAATTCATTTCCTCCTTGTCCACTCAGGCTGCTAACAGTGTGCCAAGGCTCTTTAGGGGAGAGCGGGCATTCATCTTCAGGAGAGGGGGATGACAGAGAGATAAGAGCGAGTGGGGAAAGGGAGAGAGAGAGAGAGAGAGAGAGAGAGAAAAGAATGAAGGAGTGAAGAAGAGGAGAGACAGCAACAAAACAACCCAACCCTTTCAGGCAAACTCACTCTTTATGCCCCTGTCACTCTCTGTTTGTTACTCTCCCAACCTCTCTCTCTTTTCCTCCCTTTTCACCCTCTCAATTCTCTCCCACTCTCTCCCTTCCTCTTTCTCTCCCTCGCTTTCTCCCTCCCTCCCTGTCTCTGTCTCACCCTCTCACCCCCCCACCACCCCTCTCTCTGTCTCACACCCCTTCCTCTCTCTCCCTCCTCCTATGTCTGTTTTCTGCTCTGTGAAGCCTGCTCTGCTCTGCTCTGGTCCTGCTCCGTTCAGTGTGATTGTTTGTGAGCTGTGCTGCTGGCTGTCGTTGGCGCATGGCCTGGCAGAGAAGTACCACAGACAGCGTTCAGAGAAGGTGAAGGGCACCAGTGTCAGCGGGGTGCTGTGGAAAAGGGCACGACACATGTAGTCTCCCGAGATGCTCAGATGCCAATCAGTGTGTGTGTGAGAGAGAGAGAGAGAGAGAGAGAGAGAGCGAAAGAGAGAGAGAGAGAGAGATGCTGGTGGGAGGGGAAGTGCAGAGGTGCTACTCAGTGCCATGTGGTGATTATGTGGTGACAGCATGCAGCATCACACTTCCAACTGACTGGCTATTTCATTGGCTGTTCCAGAATCATTCTCCTCTCTAATAGGCTGTTGAGTTTCTGAGCTGGGTGTGAGAGAGCATCAGCGGTGCTCTGACAGTTAGTCAGTCTCACAAACTCACCGCACCCTGCAGCCTCCAAGTGCAGCTCGCCTGTAATGAGCAGACACAAAAGCCAGCCCTGGGCAGCGCCCTGTTATCTTCCACATACGCAGACACACACACACACACACACACCAATACACATACACCGATACACATACACAGACAAACACACACACACTGATACACACAGACACACAAAGACAAATAGACACACACACACACACACACACACACACCGATACACACAGACCCACACACACATACCAATACATACACACAGATACAAACGCACAGACACACGACACAAACACAGACATGCATACACACGAAAGCACGCACACACACGCACACACACACACACACACACACACACACACACACACACACATACACACATACACACACATACACATACCCATGCACACGTACAGAACAAAGCAGAGCCGTGGCGCTAAGATAAAGGTGTGGGAATTGGCTCTTAGGAAAGGCTTACTGAAACCGCCCTGGGTCTCTGCCAAGCCGATTGCTACATTTTGTCATTGGATTTCCTAAATAGTGGAAAATAAATAAACATGAGTAAAATTAATTTGCTGCGCATGGAAGAAGGGATGACACAAAAGTATATATATATAAAATATATAGCTGCTGAGAGACAGAGAGAGAGAGAGAGAGAAAGACAAAAGAGGAGGTGAGATTCCTTCTCAGTGTTGTACATTCGTGGCTCTCCACCAGATCACAGATGGGAGACGTGGTTGCCAGGTGCGTGCGAAAAATCCTCTTTTGTGCACAACGAGCTCCTTCTCAGACGTCCAAAACCCAGACACAGCTTAACCCTGATGTGTGCCCGCTAAGCAAATCAACCTGTCAGCTCCGGCACCATGCCACAGACACACACACACACACATGCGCGTGCATGCACACACACACACACATGCACACATGGGGGATGAAAATGAATAGTCTCTATGCCAGAGAAAAATATAAAAGCAGAATGAAATGAAAAGCAGAACGCTTTTAAACGCAGTGAACCCAGTGAGAACAAGGGTCATGTATTAGTGAAGAGTGATGCATTGGAGTGCTGTAGAGGGTGAAAGAAGCAGAGAGATGAAAAGAAATTGAGAGAGAAAGAGAGTGATGGAAGGGGGAGGGTGTGGTACTAAGATCCTTAAACACATGGCTTGTGAGTGATATCACTGCCCCTCAATAATAAATGAAGGAGCTGGTGTAGGGGCTAAAAGGGTTTGGGGGATGAAGTAGCGGGCCGGACGCACACTCACAGAGCATGTCACAGGGCATGGGGGGGTCGGGCGTGGGGAGGGGGGTGCCACAGATTTGGGCACAGTGCCAACAGCGCTCCAGGCAACAGGATCTCAAGGCAGTTCAGTCACAGACTTCAGAGGTCATTTAAGCCCAGTGTTAGTCGCTAGTACACACACCTCTCGCTCGTTATCCCAGGTTTACACTGTAAATACAGACAGGTTTGGCAAGAGCACCCTGTTGTCATTACACATCCCATCTCACCTTCCTTCCTCCCCCACTCATTACACTTCAGCTGCTGCAATCTAAACTTTAAAGTCCTGACCCTCTTAACTGCAAATCTGCGGTTACAATGGCCCTGATGACAGGAAGAGCACCTTTAGCAGAACCAATCCAGCCTCGAGGGATAAGGGTGGGATAGGATGGGTGGCCCGGGTGGAGGGGCTTGTCCATCTGCTTTAGACTGGCAAGAGAAAAATCTCTGTCCACCTGTTGAGGCAGCTGGCAAACATAACAGGCTTACCAGGATTGGCATTTGACATTTAGTGCTACCTCCAGATCTTGACACCTATTGCCTGTGTCAGGGTGTACTAAAAAAATGCATGTGTATCTTGTGGCTGTGGGGACACTTTTGTGTGTATGTGTGTGTGTGTGCTGTGTAGGTGCACTCCTAGACAGTCATTTTGTCACAGAGATTTAGGGCGAGATATTGAAGAGTAGAAGGGCTCTGTACTACAACAGAGATGGAGAGGGGTGGAGAGAGTCAGAAGAACAAAATACCAAAGAAACTCTGGTCCAATAGCCTATTCAAGACAATGCTTGCTATCCTGCCATTTTGGTCTCAGCTGATTTGGCTGGGCTCAGGAAGAGAATCTGCTTTTGTCTGGTGACATTTGATTGATTAGCCAAAAGGAAGGAAGGGACAGGCCAAGATTTAGACTGAAGATCCTCTGTTTGGCTTGATACTTAATGCAACTGAAGTTAAAATGGCGTCAAAGTCAAATGTATTTGATTAGCACATTATCATACATAATCGTCATTCAGCGTGCTTTACATAGACAGAACAAACAAATAAATTGGAAATAGCCCAAGACACAGACGGAACAAACAAATACAATGGAAATAGGCCAAGTAAAAATATAATATAAGAGAATAGAAAATAATAATAACAATAATAATAATGATGATAATAATAATAATAATAATAATAATAAAAAAAAAAAAAAAAAGTAATAAGGTGTGTTTAAACATGGCATCATCTCTCCTCATCAGTCAATCTGTCCCAGCTCTACACTCACATACACACACACACACACACACATGCACACACAGGAGAGAGACAGGCAGAGAGGCACTAGCAGATTCTGTCATCAGGCTCTCCAAATATATGTCGGCACAATGCTCACAGGAAATGCCTGTGCCACTGCAGTGTGAAAAAAGCCATTACTTAATGGATCAATCCATCACAGAGAGGCTGCATGCTCTGAAGCAGCTGCAATTTTACTTTGCAATGGCTGTGGGATAATATGGTCACACATTTAGCTGCAAAGAGAGAGAGAGGTCTGCTTTGAGTTGGTAACAGCCTGTATGCTATGCCTTAAAGCAGATGAGAAGACGTGAAATGAATAAAGAGGCCTAAATAGAAATAAACAGATCGTCAAATGACAAAGGATGAGCCTCAGTAGAGTGGAAAGCCTGTTTGGCTTTTTAAAAATGTTTTGTTTGAAACTGAAAAAGATAAATATTGATAAATATAGATAATATTATATAACTACACATGATGCTTTAAACTCAACTGAATTATACCCTCATTTACTTTAGTGTAAAACATCAGCAAGCTGTAAAGCCGGTAGAGCTCGAAAATGTGAAGTATTCTCACAACTTTTACCTCCCACTTCCTGGGTTTGGTTGAACCCAGCACGGCTAACCTACAATTCTGTATGCTGTATGCTGTATGCGGTTGTGCTGGGTGGTGTCAGATGTTTGCCAGTGATGCCACATGATCTACAGACAGGCCTCAGCAGATGTTCCTTCCTTCTTGTAAGTAGAGAGGACGGGACTCTCTCTGCCTCCACTCATGGTGCTGCATGGTTGGCTTCAGCCCGCAGAGGAGAAGACCAGTTTGACACATGTGCCACAAAATGACACCTAAGGACAGGCTGCTACCCGCACAGTCACATGCACTTCAACATTCACTTGGACACACAGACATGCTTATTACAAAAGGGCCGTTAAAAAGCATACTTCTGTAAATGTGCACACACATACAAAACACATATTTGTGTGTACACTATACACACACATGCACGCGTGTGCACACACACACACAGCGCACAGGCGAGGCAGTCCTCACGTAAACAGACATGTATAGATATAGTCAGCAGTCATGCTAGTCACCATACAGCATACACCATACACACACAGACACATACACACACACCATCAAGCTGACAGGAAATGGAGATGGTTGCTATTGAATAGACTGTGTGTGTGTATTTCCAGGGGATCTGCTTCCCTTCCACATGCCTTGAGGAAATCCTCTCCCCTCCTCATTAATCTCCTGGCGATTAAGCCTTATATCCCAGCAGATCCTCTGCTGTGAGAGAGCTGTGGAGAACAGTAGGAAATAACGGGAAAGTGTTCAAATCCTTCGGAAGCATGTTAAAGGTGCTGAACTTAGCACCAAACATGTCCCCTCTCCGCAAAGACTTTGGGCAGTGAATGTGAGTTAGAGTTTTATTTACTCACCACTGCTGTCCTCTTCAGTCTGTTCAGGGCAGGACAAGTCATTCACAGGATGTGACCCTGTGGGTAATTCAATGCTGTAATATAGAGCACTCTGCCCGGTGTTAGATTTTGGGTTGCTTTCTGTTTTTTTGCTTAGTGAATGAGTTATGTCATATTTTGCCCCAAATGTGTAAGCTGTGACCATATGAGCCTGTGACCTCTGGCCCTGATCTGGCTCTGATATGGCCCTGGCCTGATCTGGCTCTGATATGGGCCTGATCTGGCCCTGGCCTGATCTGGCTCTGATATGGCCCTGATCTGGCTCTGATACAGCCCTGGCCTGATCTGGCTCTGATATGGCCCTGGCCTGATCTGGTTCTGATATGGCCCTGATCTGGCTCTGATATGGCCCTGATCTGGCTCTGAAGGATCCACGTTAGATCTAGGCCAAGTCTGGGCCCGTATGGGTGTGTCGGCTGCCTTTGCTCCCCTGGCTGCCCTTATGACAGCTTGTGTCTGCAGTTTGTGTCTGCATGTCTGCTGGTCGTTTGGTGCCTGTGCCACTAATCAAACTTGACAACAGCTTGTTTGCTGTCTGCTGTAGAACAGGAGCACCACAGCAGTGCTTTCCCTCACTGCTTTCCCCCAAAGCTGATGCCAAAACAGCAACCACCAATCACGACACTTCCACTACTAACATAAACAGTATCCTAGCAATGAATGGGAATCATTCATTACTAGGTCTGAAGATAGATGTTTCCCACAGCAACATGCAAAGATGATAAATATAGAGGATGAATTGAGGAGGAAAGAGGAAGTTGAGAAGTTTTGTAATACTTCAGTATAAGTAGCTGTAGCTGCAGTGGAGTTTCTGCAGTGCATCCATCAAAGGAAGGAAGCTGTTTATCTCCATTTTTGATGTGTTCGGAGGAAGTAGCGCTGCTCCTGAAAGGGAACAGAACAGGCCCAGAAGGCCATAGTAACCACAGCAGTTATTTTTGGACTCTCCAATCCGTGTCTGTGCGCACACACTTGAGTTGGTGTGCCAAACCTTGAGGAGACAGTCTTGACCTGGAAAGTGTCCTGAACTCCACCCACCCACTCATAAACCACCCTGTCTTTCCAAAAATCAGACAAGACAGGTGCCCCAGAGGGCAGCTATTCACAGTTAAGCTTACTATTTAATAGTGTATTACACAACCTTATGTATGTATGCTGCACATTGACAGAGTTAAAACTACCAGTCCAGTTTTAGTACTAGATAATTTTTAGTTGCCATGACTGAATGGATTTGGCTGGACGTTATGCAGAGATGTTGACGTATCATCTCATCAGCCTCACTGGAAAGTATTTTGCTCCGAGCTTTAACTTTTTCTTCAGTAGGAAAGGCTCGTCGTCGTCAAGGACAAACATCCAGTATTGATTTATTGAAAGCATTGTGAAAGGCTACTTAGGCTAAATGCTTTGCTTGCAAAGGACAAAGGGCCTAAAGCAAGGTCTTGCTGATGGACTGGCTTCCTAGGAGTTTAGAAGGCTATCTTGATGTGGAGCTCTGATATCTAGGATTATTGCATACGTGCAGATGCCCCTCATACTAGGTGGCTCTGGAACAGATAGGCCCCTGATCAGGGTTGGACCTGGCCCCATTCACTTCAGTAGCAGCAAGTGTGTCTATGCATACTGTGTGTGTGTGTTTGTGTGAGAGAGAGAGAGTTTGTCTGATTGGTCTTGTCTGTCTGTTTGCTCCCTCTGGCAAAATCTTTTTGTTGTTAGCCTTTAGCATCCAGTCAATCCATGCTAACTTGCTGCAGCTGCGAGACAGGATAGGCTGCTTTCATTTTCCCCTTTCCTTTAAATACTTGGAGGAGCTTTCTGTCATTCAGAGTTAGCTGTAGCTGAATGGGCACTGTCGTTTCATTTCACTGTGTACAGGATTACATAAAGCTTATATAAACTAAACTACTAGTTGTGTGTGTGTGTGTTTCAAGGGGGACAAAGTCCTGCCTGTCCTCAGAATAAGGGGTGACGGACAGACTTATGTGAATACTATGTTTGTAAGGCCTGGTGAATATTTTATGTTTTGGGGCTCGTCAGTCTCTCTCAATGTTGGATACACTTCTGAAATCCTGTGGGTAATTGACAAAGAGAAAGTTCAGTTCTTTGTATTTAGTTAAAAACTTGGAATACCATGGAAGGTTTTTTTTTCCAGTTCTTTTATCTTCAGAAGGATTTGTGACTGTGACCCCATGAGGGAATACTAAGGTTCTATTCTCATAGCAATGATGTAATCGATTTGATGAATTGAAAATTCCTCAGGATATTTCTGGCAGCACATCAATCTGGTCCATGCTGCAGAGTTCCAGTGTTTTTTTGTAATTATTCGGAGGATTCCTCCACAAAACATGTAGCTTACCACAAGTTCAGACCTCAAATCTCACCAGATCTAACAACCCCACCCCCTGGGCTTTTCTTAACACCACCCCTCCCTCGCTCTGTGCCCTATCTCCCTCTCTCTTTCTTGTGCAGTCTAACCCCTTCCCCCTTTGTTTCTCCACATTGATTTCTCTGTGTTATGTGTCTGTGTGTGTGTTCCTCAGACTGAGCGAAGCTGACCATGGATCAACAGCAGGATGGCCACTCACTGCCCTATGGCTCCGAGGAGATGGCAGCCGCCAACAAGCCGGAGCTGAAGAACGGGATGCCCTCGGTTCCCGCTGGTCTAGGGGACGGGCCTGCCAAAGGTGAGAACAGAACTCAGTGGTTTATATGAGATGGTTCTGTGGACTCTGTGCATATATCTGCATGTACCTGGTAAAGTTGAGCAACAATTACTCCCCTTGGAGAATGAGCGTTCCATACATTTGTGCCTGGAGCTAGAAGGAAAGTTTATAATGTATTTTCCAGAAATCTTTATGGTGTATTTCTCAGAAATGTGGTCCCATTTCTTCCATGCATGCGGCCTTTGAGGCCAGGGATCAACAGTGGCCCGTATTTTTGTTTTGTCTAGAAATTCTGAGATGTAAGCTACCTGGTAGGATGATTGCAGGTCTGCTGGACCATGAGTTGGGAAATAGCACAGAGCTGCAGCAAAACAGCAAGCCAGACATTTAATCCTGGGAATGTGGGTCAAACTGCCCACATGTACAGTAGGACCCCTTAACGCCTGAGAGTCCTCCAAAAAGCAGTCACTAATGGAATAGAACTGAGTAGACAGTCTTTCTTTAAAAAGAAAGACAAAACTCACTGGAGGATAAGGCATAGTCTATATAATTTACAAAGTTTAATTTTAACCACCACTCAGTAAATAAGACATCTGTATTGTCCGTATCCTTTGTGCATTAAACTTTTAGGAGAAAAGCATTTACAAAATGATGGCAATGTATTGTATGGTCATGGTGGTCCAAATGTGCTAAGCATGGATTGCTACGAAGCCTGGATTTGTTGGCCCAGCCAAGAAAATCTGATTATGGCTCCTATTGGAATCCTATTGGATTTATGAAATCCAGTGGTAATTCTTCAAATTCTGACCATATTGTGTGTGAAATGGATATTTGTTGGGATTCCATTGAGTTTATGGATTGGAAAATTAAAAATTCATAAAATCATTGGAGTGGGAGGATAAATGTTTTAAATTTACATTAACAAGGACACACTTGTTAGCATCCATATTACGTGCTCAAATCTATATTGATATTGGTTGCTCAATTTTGTGTTAGACAAACAAAAGCATCACAAAACATTACAAAATTACTGTAAAAATTACCTTTATATTACGTAATAATATTTTACCATACAGGTGTGTACTGCAAATACAGTGTATTCAGTGGCAAAATAGCAAAAACCTTGCAAAAACCGCCAACAGCTTAGATGGCACTATTAAAAAAAACTTTCGAACATGCTAACTAGTACATTTGATGAGATTGTTGATGATGTCATGCTGTGAAGGCTTTTGTAACGTTTTGGTGGTGTGTTCTGAACTGAACAACAAAATTACATGGTGCCTAGCCTGGAAGGCTAATGGGAAGGCCAGGTGTGTATCTGTCCTCTGTTACTTATCATGATATGACTACATACATCAAAATGAATTTGAAGATAATACCAAAAGTACAATTTTCCTGAAAGAATGGGAAAGTAGTCTGTACCTTGAAAGTAGTCTCTACCATGCTACCTCAAGTGCTTTCTTCTATCTCTACTGAGGAGATCTGAGCCAATAGCTAACTCTGGTCCTGATCCTGCACTGATGCGGTCTGCTGTTGTGTGCACCCTCTCTTGGTTTCTTCTTTCTAACTTAGAGCTTCCTCCTCCTGCAGAGGAGACACAGGTAACAGCGCCCGAAGAGAAACCACAGGAGCCTGTGAAGGAGCTCTCTGACTCTGAGAGCGCCCCCTCTGGTGATGAAGTGCCAAGCGGTATGCTCTGCCCAGTTAAAACCAGCACCTTGATTTCCCGTAACAGACTTAGGGGAGAAATGGGCTTTCTTTATTTTTTACTAACAGCTCTGCTTACGCCGCTGGCTCCATTTTAGAGTCCCTGATTTACCAACCATCATCAGTGACCCTAAAAACTCTTTGTTTAAAAGTCCCAGCATGGTATCAAAACAGTCAAGCCTCTTAGTTGCAAAGTACCACTGCCATTTAACCTTTAAACACAGTAGCATTCAGTGACTTGACATTCAGACACAGACTCAGACTAAATCTCTACCTCAGTCTCTGTGCTAACATTTACACCACCTCCACAAACTAATGTTCGATATTTACCTTTCTTTACACACCCCTCCCTGCTCTATTTACCCCCCTGCTACAGACACTAAAGTGTGCTGCTTTCTCTTGTTTTTTCGTAGTGCAGTGTTGAGTCTCCCTCTGTGCTTCTGTATGAGACTTTCTTTCTGTCGATATTTCTTTCCTGGTTTCTGCGTATCTGTTTTTCTGGATTTGATTTTGACGGCATATTTTCTTTGCTGTTTCACTCTAATGGCAGTATAATGAAATCGCATATAGCACACGCACACACAAACACACACACACACACACACACACACACACACACACACACACACACACACAGGGAGTTATATTTTAGGTTTTGGACTCTGGCTCTTTACGCATGACTTTAAATTGCACTGCTGCATTGATCTATTTGCTGCGCCTCTCCCGTGCTGTGTGCCTGTCAGTACTGATGACCTCTGCTTGACAAAGGCCTCAGTGTCCACTGCTGCTTGATATCTCTGTTAGAGAGGCAAAATAAAAAGAGCACGAGATAGTAATTGTGAAAATATTACAATGGATGTGGTGTGGTGGAAAAATGGACATTTAGGTATGGGCTTTAAGTGTGTAAAAAAAAGAAAAAACATATAAGGGATAATGTATAGAACGCTGCTCATTATCGGAAAATCTAGACAGGGCAAACAGGTCTCGCTTCGTCCTAAAGGGACTTATTTTCCGATAATGACCGGCGTTCTATACATTATCCCACTTATTATACGGCTACTTGCCAAAACGAAAAAATAAACTCCACATGATATCTTTACATTTATTTGTTACAGTTTTTAGTAGTTCAAATAGTTCGCAACACACGCTGAACTTGAATCAAACATTCTTTAGAACACAGCTGATCAATCGTCTGCTTTCACTTTTGAATGAAGTTCCATTGCAAGAAGTGACTACTTGCGGAGTGATATAACAGACGTAAATCAGAAGCACAAAACCTGTTGCCATTGACAGCGGTAATTATATGTTTCAGCGGTAATTACATGAAAATATTTTACCGTAGAACGTTGGGAATTCCCATTCAAGTCAATGGATCGTTCTACTAGCATTGTGAAGAGCCGTATAACAAAAAGAAAGAAATATTATCCATTTCTCTATTAGTCTGCATGTCCTCCATATACCACCTCTTTCTCCATAAGGAGTCTATCTATAAGCCACCTATTATAGTTTTATCACTAGTTGTACTGTTATACAATGCCATTAAAGGCAAACCAGTAGTCAGTGATGCCAAACCATGAGTATTGAGTCTTAATGGCATTGACCAGCTATATTTTCTTATACATCCCCTCTTCTCCCTGGCTGATTGGATTATCTGTAACCTCTGGTTGTTTAATGGCTGCTGCTTTAAAGAACAATCCAATGGGAGAGTAATGGGTCCTGAAGATGCTCTTTACTGGTGTCTTGGCCTTGCCACTGGCACCATAGTAACAGGACACACAGTAGATGTATGTCAGTGTGTTTGCTGTGTATGTGTGCACACAGAAGTAGACAGGCCATTGTGCTCAGAGCAAGTCACCCTGACCTTTCATGTGACATTTTATGGTGGTGACCAAATACCAAGACAGACAAGTGGCTCGGTCAAAATGTGTGTTGGAGAACATTCAATCCCTGGCAATTTATTGATGATCATTCAGAGGATATCAAGGAGAGCTAACTGCAGATAGATCTATCAGTGACAAGATCTATCAGTGACAAGTTCACAATGAGCATGTTTCTGCTTTGGCTGTGGTTTGTCAGGAACTGTTCTGTGAATGTGGCATGTTTACAATTAGCATGTTACAATGAATTATTCCATGGATTTGCCTGGTTCCATAGGATTAGCTGCTGGTAGGCAATCATTAGTCTGTGCAGAGCTGAGGATCTATCTGTAGAGGGATATTTATGAGCAGAGACCTCCTCACACATTGTGGTCTCACAAATGCTCATCTTATTACTTATGTTAGATATTAGCAGACTCACTGAGGAAGTAATCAGTACTGTCCTGGGGATCTAGCAGTCAGGAGTTATCAATTAACATAACTCAGTGCTCAGTGCTCGGGCTGAGACAAAGGGAATAGCAACTGGTGCAATATGCGCTAACATGGTTCCAGGACTGATGCTCTATAAACCTTGCTGTAGCTTAGGCTGTGGTCTCTCAAATGGTGCAGCATCCTGCCAGGTTGTGTCACTTTTCTGCTCAACCTGTCACTCACCTCTCCGACTCACTCAACACAGTAGTAGGCACAGCAGCCACACTGTAAGTGCATATAGGAGCGATTCTGCACATCATTTGTACATCCACTCAACAACTATGCTTGTTCTTGGAATCTTTTCAGAAAGTCATTTCAGAAAGTTGTTTTGAGTAAGAATGTGCACGATTAAGCAAGAGAGTAGCCCAAAAAGGAGTATCCTTAATGTTAAAAACTATTTCTCTCAGGTAAGTCATCTGACAACTAAAGTCTCAAATGTTGTGACTGAAAATAGTTTAATGTGTATTTGAATGGGCAGCTTTCATAATCTTACATGATTTCGTATTTACTCTTTCACTTCTATGTGTTCTTATGCTACGTATATACCTTCCACAGGTCTAAATGTATAGATGGACATAAAAATATAACCAATTAATTTATGCTGATTTTCTAAGAGCCTAGTAAGGCCCTATAAATTAGTAACACTGGCAATCTGTAGCTATTGTACTGTACTTGCAGTTATCATTGCGGCCAGTGTATACACGCTTTATGCAGCCTGACAGAAAGGAGGAGATTAGGGCTTTATTGTATGTTGATGGACGTGTTGGTTGAGAGGAGCCAGGGGGCCATTAGCAGGGGGTTTAATATTTGATGGCAGAGGAGATGGCTAGCGCTGGCGTCCTGCTGACTACCACAGATTGGAAGTGGGGAGAGGTGTGCAGTTACTGAATGCTGCAGAGTGGACAATACTCACTCAGGTTGAAGGAGCTGCAAGACATGGTCCACTTTACACATGCTAGAAATTCCTTTCAGCATGCTTACAGTAATGTTCAGAGCCACTTACAGCCGGGCTATACCAGGTGCATAATTGAATCCGTTCATGTTTTAGAAGACTGGTCAATTTTTTTTATATGTATGTGCCGCTATCACATCTGGGGTAGCCAGTTCCATTGATTATAGTAGAAGCTAATTGTTTCAGCATACACTCTGCCTGGTGTAGCCTGCCTGTTTGTCACACATACCACAACAACACACACACTGTGTGTGACACACACAGCAACAAACACATATTTGGGCATATACAAAAACACACGCATACTCACAAAGCCTTGATAAAAGGCACACAACTTTACTAATCTAGGTGAAAAGTACTTATAACATAACATTTCTGTGTCCACACAGGCCTCAAGCGTGTGTCTACATTATGGTTTTCTTTGTCAAAGCCATGCTTCTGGCTGTGCTTTCCACAGATACTGCTCTCATACTTCACGTCACTGCCAGGCTTCTCTGCATTTCAGCTAACTCCTCACCATGTGTTATGGTGGAGTACATGTTGACTGTTTATGAGAAGTACTAAGCCTTGTTTAACATGAACTCTTTTTCTCTCTTTCCCGCCTGAACTCTCTTTTTTATCTTTCTCTATCCCTTTCTTACTACTTTTTCTGTTTTCCTTCCCTCTCTGTACCCCCTCTCTGCACACCCTCTTCTCCCTCTTTCTCTCTCTCACTCTCTCTCTTACCCCCCTACTAACCCCCCCCCCTCCCTCTCTCTATTTCTCTTTCTCTCTTGTTCACTATCTATCTTTCTCTCTCCCCTCTATCTCTCTCTCTATTTCTATATCTATTTCTCTCTCCCTTTCTCTCACTAACTATTTCTCTCTCTCTTTCTCTCACTAACTATTTCTCTCTCTCTTTCTCTCACTAACTATTTCTCTCTCTCTTTCTCTTACTAACCATTTCTCTCTCTCTCTCTTTCTCTCACTAACTTTCTCTCTTTCTCTCTGTGTCTCTCTCCCCTCACTGCCTCCCCACGTGGCCCCCCATCTCCATGTCCACCAGCTGTGGGAGGTGCTCCAGCTCCTGGTGCCCCAGGTGAAGGTATGAAGGGACTTCCCTCCTCTCCTCTCTCCTCTCCTCGCTCCATGTCTTCCCCTCCGCAGGTGCGAAGCTCTGCGGGGAGAGGAACTCGACACACCCTAACCCTTTCTAGACCACATGAGTAGTCTCCTAGCCTCCTCCACTAGTCCCACCCATTAGCTTCCTTCTCTCTCAGTAGTGTCCATCCTCGGCTGTTCATTCCCAAAGTCTCTCCTGCTGCGCTAGACCCAAAGATTCAGACAATGATCAATCTCCAGAGGTATACTTTTTGTAAGGAAGATACATACTTAGGCTGATTATGCATGATTTGCTTTCAATCCCCAGCTTGTGTCTATCACAAATGGAGAACCTAAAAGCAAACATGAGAAGATGGTGAGGGTGCAGTGTTTGAGTGAAAAATCAATACATTCCCTCTTTATCTGATTTACTCTTGGCCTTTTAAACATATTGCCCCAACTCAATTTCCAAGCAATACAGTAATCTGCATAATATGAGTAATGTGTACACTTAACAAGCTGGAGAAAGTTGCAAAGTGATTTATAGCTTCTGAATCCCATTCATACATCACTGTTAGTGTGCTTTACCTCTGCAACTGACAAAGTGGTAGTAACCTGAGATAGTCAGTCGATAATTTTGCTGCTCATAAGTGTTAAGTATACAGCATGATTAATACCTGGCTTAGAAGATGGACGATTCTCTGTCTGTGAAGTCACCAGACAGCACATGTAAGGACCCCCAGCCCCAAAACAGCTGTTTTGCAAATGGGTACTGTGGCAGCCAGCTCACATCAATTCATCACCATTTTAGTGTTCATTTTCGCTCTGGCTTTTCTCATAAATGCAATGGGAAAATATATGTACTGTATGTATGAGACAATGCTGTTGGGTCTTTGTGAGTAATTGTGTTGTGTGAACCTTTATTTTTTTATTTATAATTTTTGTTTTTGGCTTTGTTATTGTTTCTCTATTGTATTCCTATTTTTTGTTAACATTTATTTATTTTTGTTTATGGGTTGTTCATTTTGTGGTTGGATGAGCCTCCAGGTGCTTTTATAGTCCATACTGTCCATTTCCATTGCCTCATTGTAGCTGGTCCATTGTTATATCGTTTGCTGATGGCATTCATTGAGTGAAATGCGTGATTAGCAAACATTCTGCTTTGTATAAAAGCACCTGCAGTGGCTCCAATTTATGGTCTTAGTGCCGTAAATATTAAAATGTCTAATAAATGAATGCTCCATGGGTTTCTCTACCTGTTCTGTCCTTCAAAGAAAAGATAAAACATAGTGACAAACAATAAAATGGCTCCTTTGTTGTGTAGTGAATGATTTGGTTGCTTATGTGGCATTTGGCTCGTTTGTCTTTCCTTCAGTTCCATTCCTTTCTGTTCCCTTTGTTTCCTTCTGTTTTATTTTTCATTTGCATTCTGAATATCTAACCAATTGTGGAGGGAGAAAGTCGTGAATGTGTCAGCTAATCCCACAGTTGTGGCTGTGGTTGTCCCTATGGTTCTGCTTCCCACACATCAGACGTGATCACCATATCCAGGGCAGACCTCAGTCCAGAGGATCTTCCAGCATGGGCCACTACCACCACGACAACAAACCTGCTTGATGGTGCAACCCAGGGCCTGGATGGAGAGCTCAGGCCTGGATCGGTGAGCCCTCGTCGGTCACCAACTTCCCCAGCAGCACTGGACATGATTGGGCAGGAAGCAGCATCACCAATTTCATATGGAGCTTTTGGGAGGGAAGGATTTGACAGCTTGGTGAAGAGGAGCACTTCGGATAAGTTCTCCGACCTACGGAGTCCGAGTGCCTCTGAGGAAGAGGAGGAAGACGAGATTATGGAGAAAGGCAAAGCTGAGAAAGAACGTGAAAAGGACCATGAAGAGAAGGAGGAAGATGAAGAGGAAGAGGAACAAGAAAGGAATCATCTGAGGTCTGTTGCTCATGATGAAGAATTTAGGATTGACATCAGCCCCAGTAAACCTCAAGACCAAGCCCACATGGAGACCCAAGATGGGGATGAGGAAGAAGATGAGGAAGAGGAGAGAGCAGACTTACACATGGAGCAAAACAACATTGCAAAGAACCTGACTGCTGAGAAAGACCACACCTTCTCTGACTATGCCCAGGATGTCTCATCCAAGCCCGAAGCCACCTCTGAGGAGACCAAACAGCGGGTTCTGTCCTTTGACTACACTGAGCCTCAGGTACCTAGCCCTCACGGGCTTCCCCCAGGGTGGCAGGACGGCAATGACAAGACCCCACCAGAGAGTAAGAGCCCTGACTCCTGTCGAGCGGATCCTGGATCGCCCTTCTCTCCAACCCCCACCAATGAGCAAACCCAGGAGGACCGGTCACCCCTCACCGAACAGCAGCCAGAAGGGCAGGTGCAGGAAGAGCAGGAGGAGGAAGAAGAAGAAGAAAAGCTACCTGAGGAGGACGAGGAAGAAGAACCAGAAGAAGAAAAAGAAGAAATTGATGCTGTTCCTTCTGTTCAGGAACAACACTTGCCTTCCAAGATGCAGGAAGAGGAATTTCCTGTGGAGGAGAAACTTACCTCACCTGAGAAAGCAGAACCTCAGGCCCCTCAGAAGAAGCCAGAGACCTCTAATGAGGACCCCGTATCTAAGATGGAGGTAGCTCAAGCTGTTTCTGCAGCAGTGCCTGTTGCCGCAACAGCCGTTGCTATCACAGCAGCTGTTGCCACAGAGATTGCTGCCACATTACCTGTTGACAAAGAAGAACCTGTAGTAAAGAAAGAGCCTGTAGCCAAGAAGGAGCCTGTTGCCAAAGCTAAGCCAGCAGCAGTAGCTTCCAAAGCTCCCAGTAAACCTCAACCTGCATCCAAAGGTGCTTCCAAACCTAGCGCTCCTCCCTCAGCAGGGAGAGCTCCAGCCAAGACAGCTCCAGCTAAGAAACCTCCTACCCCGGCCACGGCTGCCCCCAAGGCAGCCCCCAAAACCCAGAAAGCCCCCCCAAAAGATGCCACTCCTGGCAGAAAGCCATTGGCTGCTGCAGCCCAGGGCAAAGGTCTGTCTTCCGTTCTGTTAATCCCACCCCCACCTTCTCCCTCCCCCCTTGCCCCAGAGTCCTCTTTTCTTTTTGTCTCACAGATAATTTTTTGGTCTTTCTGTTTACCTTTGATAACACTGAGCTAATGCTAACGATAAGCGGCACCCTTTCTGAAAAATGCACATCACCCCAAATAAAAATGCTGATGGTTGACAAAACGGACTGCTTGTAGCCACCGAATGAACTTTCTTGTGATGTCTTTGTCTGTCTGTGTTGCTCTCTCTTTTTTTTCTCTCTGTCTCTCTCTCTCTCTTTGTCTCTGTAACTGTTGTGTGTGTTCGTGGTCAGTGTTTGTAGCATCCATGGTGTTTGTTGCTAACACAGTGTGCTCTGGTTTGCCAGTTTTCATCTGTCCTTAAGTGCATGTCACCTGTGCATGCAAATGTGTGGAATGTGGCCCATTTACTCACTGTGTTTGTCAATATGTGTTCTATTTACAAGGTCTTCACTTGTCTTTTCACATCATGCACACACACCTTCCTATACACATACACAACCACACACACACACACAAACACATGCATACGCACAGGCAGTTCACTGCATCACATTTATTGAAACTTCTGAAGTCAGCAGTTTGTCGTGAAGTACATATATCAGACAGAGAAACACGATACCCCTGCAGTGCATCTATATACAGTAGCAGGTCTGTAACCCCTTAGTGTGTTGTCTCAGTGCATAGACCCTTCCCATTCATTGAAATAACTCACATGCAGTCTCCCCTTGTGATTAGAGACTTCTGTAGTTTACCATTGTTCCGTTCTTCTGTGGTTTGTGAACGTCTGAAGTTACCTGCTTCTTGAGGATGTAGCCATCATGAATGGACACTCTTATAGACAAGGGTTCTGAGGCTTACCCCAATAGAAAAAACAGTCGCATACAATATGATAACTCACTCTGTATGTTTCAATCAGCTGCATTTGCTGTGCTGACACTGTATTTTAGACTACTCACACTGCAAGACATCTCACATTTTTTTTTGACATGCCAGAAATCCAACTGGATCAGACCGGAGCTGAATGTCTTCTAATCGGGCATTGTGAGCCTGCTAAAACTACACCACAAATTGGACCGGAATTTAAGTTTCAAACTTAAATGTTGTCTGTGTTATTATCTCGTAATTCAAGACAATAACCACAAATTCACATTTTTGTACAACAAACAGTCAGAACATATCTTGAAATCTTTATATTGTGTCAGAACTCCTGAAGCCTCTTCAGGAATTCTTCAAGGTAGAATCCTCTTTAAATAAAAACAGGGCCAAAGATGCTTTTTGTCTGAGAGTGCTGTTCTGTTGTCACTGTCAGTAGATAAGTGCAGTAGAGTGTTACCAGTGGTATTCCATTATGTGTTCCGTTGGACATTTTTAATATCATCATTTACAGTAGGGTAAAACTCAAAGGCTGTATTCCTTCTTCAGTCCAAAAACATTGCATTAACATGACAATATGAGTGAATGGAATGACATCTTAGAAGGAAAATGGACTACAGCTAACTTGCAAGCTTATTCATTTGCGTTCATCTCTCAAACTCAAAACAATGGATGGAAGTTTTATGGTTAGCTATCAGTCCACGTTAACCTAAGGAACATATAAACATTCCAGATAGTATTGGCATGTTAATGTCACATCATGAGCTCAAAATTTGGAAATGGCCATAATGTTTTTACAGCTTATAGCTATTATTACTCCTCCTCCTCCTCCTACTGTATACAATATTGTACTTCCCCCACATTTTCTCATGTTTCCCCCAAGAGAAGCAAAGAGAAGACCTACTTATTTTGAAACATTGTGTTAAGAAATACTGAAAACTAATTGGAGATTTTATTTATAGTGTATTTAAGGCTCACTGAGGGGAAATTGGAGATTTTAACATGCTGTCTTGGGCTTGTCTGTCTACAGGCTTAATATTCCAGCAGACTCAGAACCTCAAGCTACCCCTCTGTGCTAAGAGTTTAAATCCCCTCAGCTCAGAGTTGATCAGAGCAGCACAACAACGAGTCAGGGCTGTGGGTTCATGCACCCAGCCGCTGATATGTCTCTGACAAGTCTGCTTTTTGATGTTGTCTGTTAAACACAGCCTGCTATCAAAGCAACCAATTAGCCAAGCTTCACATCCCAACAGTTTTGCAAGATTAATCTGTGTTGCTTATGTTTCTTTTTTTTTCCCTTCTCAAAATCATCACGTCACCACAATACACACACACACACACACACACACACACACAGAATGCACATGAGAAAGCTGTCTACACTATGGTTTGAAATTCAATTTGAATTTGCATCCTTCTCATTTCCCAAATACTCAGTGCACAGTGATGAAGCCTGAGATGCTGATACTTTGTTGTTGTTGACAGGCTAGACAAACGAGGGTATTAACTATGTGTTTATACTTCTCTCTCTCTCTCTCTCACTCTCTCTTGCTCTTTCCTGCTTATAGCGAAGGTTGAGGCAAAGAATGGAGCAGATAAGAAGGTACGTACTGAGCATGTGCAGAACCACACAGACTAAAGACAGACTACAGGGTCAGACATCACAAACATCTTATTTCACAAGCAACACATTTATTTATTCATCAAATATTTATGTTTTATTCTCAAGAGCATTTTTTTCGTTGGTATCTGAAGGAATTCTGCTTGTTTTATTATCCTCCCGTGTAATCTTAATTAGTGGTCCAAATCATAACCCCAAGTTATTACCCTCCCCTTAACATACATTCAAAAAAGTTAAAAACCGAGTTAACTTTTTGTTGCCATTCTAGTTATCATTTAAGTTTTCATTGTACTGTAGTTATTTGTTACAATGTATTAGTTCTTTTAAGTTTATTTATCTGAGTTTAATTTATTTTACTTAACAATGCTGGTACTGAAATGTGTGGAGCTAATAGAGCCACACAGTTGTATACTGTAGTAATTTTTGTTCATATTGTTAATATTTTGTTTACTCATATTTGTGTTCTCATTTAAATACATTCTTTTGTGTATGTTCTTGTGTGTGTTTCCTTTCTTTTCCTATATAACTCGCTAACATTTTAATCCAACTCCCCACACACACACACACACACACACACACACGCACGCACACACACACACACTTCATACCAAAGACACCACAAAAAAGCACACCCTTTAAAGCCAGACCCTCCTCTGTTCCTAAACGGACGCCTGTAGCCTCAGTCTCCCCCTCCAAAAAGCCTTCCTCCTCCTCCTCCTCTCCCCTGTACTCTGGTAACAGGCCCAGCTCAGGGGGTCACACCCCCAGCACCCCAACAGGAGGCCAGCCCAGGGCCCGGGTGAGTATGGACTCATGTCAGACCCATGCCAAATATCTGGTTGACCAGAAATGGGCCCACATAGAGCATTTATGTTCTTGAAAATGCTTTGTTAGTTTTTTAAAGAGGAACATACCCTTATGATGTGACCGTCTTTTTTTTTTTTTTTTAAGCAAAGACATTCTTTTTCCAGGACTCTTTTTGTAAAGAACCAGTTCTGGAATACAGACCGGGACATTGGAGGTCAGAAAAACAGTAATTGGCAGATGCATATTTTAGCTCTTGTGTCTTTTCCTGCTTCCTGCCAAGCTTCTATAGAGTTGGCACCAGCTGGTTGGCATGGGTGTGCATAAGGCCTTACTGTTTTAACCATGCCATACTAACACACACTAACACCTGACCCCAGCCCCTGCCTTTACACCGCTTTTTAAAATACCAATATCGGCTTTTAGGGATTAGTAGAAAGGTGTAGGTATTGATTCTGTACATGTTTATTGTGGATATTTGATCCTGGAAGCTAAAACAAGAGCCATCGATATGATGTTACATGGAAATCAGCTGGGTCCTATCTGTGACCATGGCAATGTGGCAGACATTATGCATTAACACCTTCTTAGAAACAGTCTGTTCTGTGTGTGTGTGTGTGTGTGTGTGTGTGTGTGCGTGTGCGTGCGTGCGTGCATGCATGCGTGCATGTGTTTGTGTCAGATTGTTACTTATGCATACACAGATCTCACAGAGTAATTGTAAATAAATGTCACCTCTGTGTCTGTAGAACACTTTTTGGATGGTGCTATGTTTATCTCACCTGTGTAAAGGTCCTTCCACTAAGAGTAACCATGCTGGCTCAACAGATGGATTTAATTTTCCTCTTACAAAATGGAGGCCTTTTACGTCTATGTTCATGTCCCTCGTGCTACTTGTAATGAGTCAGTATGATGCGAATAGGAAAATAGGAATAAACAAACAAACAAAGTGTAGTTTTCCTTTTAACATGAATATAGGGTTGATGTACCCGGACTTTAACATCATATCAAGTCAATCCCACCCAGATTAATCATACTCACCGATTAATGCAAATGTTATTTAAATTATTATTATTGTTTTGTTCTTTGGTTGTAATGATGGTGGAAGTAACAGCAAACCTGTATGACTAATACGTAGAGACGTGTGTCTAATTTGTTTCAGGTCGCCAGGGCAGGAGGGGACAAACCGCTGGGTGCTGCCACCAGAATACCTGGTAAGTGCCCTCTCCCAGAGACCTCACCGGTCAACAACAGACTGCTAACAAGCTGCATGTGCCCATTTTATTTTTGTGTGGACCTATCCAAGTTTATTGCTGGTCGTATTGCACATGCTGTACATGAAGACAAATAAACATTCACAGAAGTAAACAGAACAAGCAACGAAAGTATGGACAGTTTTCAAACTGTCAAGATAAATCTCTGTGGATATTGTTTGACAAATCTCCGGGGTATGGCAGGCATGACAGAGCACTCTTACTGTAAATTAGGTACTGATGACCATACAATAATGTCAATATTTATATGAGTGTCTCTTGGGTTGTTATAATGCTTCTTTACTTGATACAATGCCCATTATGCAAACAGTTGAGCAAACAAAAAAAGTTCTCTGGGCTACAATGTAATTCTACCAATGTAACGTTCCAAAATACTAAAGCTTATGGAACTGTGATACAGGTTTCGTTGTGACTTTAGGATCCGTTTAGGATCGTGGATTGAGTGGAATCAATTTCATTCCGTTGAAATCATCTTAAAGTGCAATGCAGACCTTGGCTACATGACGAGGATCTCTTACCATTGGCTAAAGGAGATCCCCTTCTTTTCCATACCCTTTCACATTAAGCCTCAACTCCACGTCTGCATGATCATAACTCCTTTCCCTCTCTGTATCTAACTTGTTCTCTGAACATCCCTACCTGTGGAAAACAGGCGAGTTAGTCGGTGATCCTGGAACTCCTTTGCCAATCAGGGCCAGCTCCACTCCAGAGCCAGCCGCTGGTTGCCAGTGGTTCACTCATGGATGTTAGTTGCGTAACCGCATGCTAGGTTGTCATCCATTGAATGCTTTAGCATTTTCACTAAAAATCCCTAAGAGCTAGTGTAGTTCGAAACCCTGTGACCCTTTCAAGTTGTGTAGAAGCATGCCAACCACTGTACTAAAAATATAAGGGTCACTTACCAGATCCAGGACAAGTTGCAGCATGTCAACTTGCCACAAGTTATGTCACAAGCATCTAGTATATTTTCCTAACATTGCGGCTCTGACATAACCTAACATAACATAACATCTGGGAGTGGCCTGGACTGCCTGTTCTGAGTATACAAGACCCATAGTGCTGAGAACCATGGGGTCACTGCTTACCAGTGGCCCCTGGCCAGTGTCTCATGTGTGCTGCTCTGATTTGTAACACACAGCTGTTGCAAGAATGGATCAGCGGAAACCAGGACCTCCCCAGTTTGAGAGAGGTAACGGCAATGTGGAGAAGAGTAAATGGCGTACAATCAAACAGGAAACACAGCACAAAATATCTGTGAATGTGATGCACCACCAAGGGCCAGTGCGGTGTCTTTTTTTTTTTTTAGTTTTTCTAAAAGGGATTTATTAGATCCTCAGTCCTCAGATACTGCTTTTTTAAGTAGTTACTCCAAGTGTGCTTCCCTGTCACATTCACCAAAGTACATGAGTTGCATACAATAGCCGTCTTTCGTAGCCGTCTTTTGATATATCAGCTACGAAAAATAATTAAAACCCCCAGTTTTGGAATAAAAGATAGATTCATGAAGTGGAAAAAATCAATTCAACAGACTTATTTGCTTATGAACTACATTTCCCAAGATGCATTTCCCTCTGCTTCAGCTGACTCTCCCAGGACTCCTGACCGAAGTGGCTACAGTAGCCCGGCCACGCCTAAATCCCCATCCAGCCGCTCCAGCACCCCGGGGCACCAGGTGAAGAAGGTGGCTGTGGTCCGCACCCCTCCCAAATCCCCAGGGTCCCGCCGCACTCCTATCGCCCCTGTGGCACCCATGCCTGACCTTAAGAACGTCAGGTCCAAGATTGGTTCCACGGAGAACATCAGGCACCAGCCTGGGGGAGGCAAGGTGAGAACTCTGAGGGGAGACACCAGGTTTTTCTCGACCCAAAGACAGTTTCCCCAACATTCAAAATTTCCTTCAGGATTATTTAATTAATTGATTAATTGTGTGTATATGTATGTGTGTTTGTGTCTGTTTATCTATCTATTTATCTATCTATCTATCTATCTATCTAGATACAGTAAACCCATCATGAATTCTTTTTTTTCACTCCTTTTTTCCCCCCACTACATCACACAGTGTGCATGAGGACAAGTATGTTGGAGGTTTGCCTGACAATTCTGCATTTGTTTTTTATTTGCCCTGTTTTTGCTCGCCCCTGCTGTGGCTGTGTACATCACAGACATCCAGGACATGACTAAGCCGCTACTTCCCAGGGGAGGCCAAGCATGGCACAAACAAATGACCGAGACGCTGGCACTTCATGTCTCTTATTGGTTCCTGGACTGGTATTCTCTCTAGTTCGTATGTGTCTGATTGGCTAAGCAGAGATAGAGAGAGACGGTTGGGAAGAGATGAGCGGTTGCTGAATGCATCTCACATGCTGTGTCAGTGGGCCTTTTTCAAAGAAATACAAGAGAGATGTTTATTCATTTAAAGACCTTCACAAGGACGGATGATTTATTGATGTGCTCTTCTAGCAACTCATGTAAGGCTTTCAGAGATATGGCAGAGCAAACAGCTCACTCCTAACTGCTGTTAGTTTGCAAAATGGTTCCCTGTCAGCACAATGTACTCAGTAGCTTTGACAGAGACTTTCATAATACAATTTGCAGTGATGCATTTAGCCTACAACACGAATCAATGCATCATGTAGATTGATAGTTTGATTTTGGATCGATACAGTCCACTAGACTTTATTGGAGATTAAAAACAAGGCAAGATAAGGCTAAGAATTAAAGACATACCGGTATATGTTCACCAAGTGACTGAGAAATGAATCACTTTGTGCAGCTGTGCCAAAATGAGCTGTGGTTGTAGGAATATTTGATTCTCATATTTTAAACTCTTCCTAGACTACTAGAGCCACTCTAGTTTAATTTAGATGGGAATTGATGTTCTGATACAAACACATTCAGAAATTCACTCAGTGTAAGGGCATGAAGAACAGCAAGCACATTTTGGTGATCATGACGTTGGCCATGTTGATTATTCAAGTCAACTGGATAAACACATGTACTTTCCTTACAGGTTGTGGAAGAAAAATGGACTGAAAAGTTTGGGACTTTTCTGCCCAGTGTGTGTGCCATGTGTTGGCTTGTTTTCTTGGATTCCTCATTTCTTCCATTTCACAAAAGGCAAGAAGCCCCAGTACACGGAGGAAACCATAACAATATTACCTTCGTTTGTTTCAGGTGAAAATAGAGGAAAAGAAGATTGATGTGAGCAACGTCCAGGCGAAGTGTGGCTCCAAAGACAACATTAAACATACCCCAGGCGGGGGCAATGTGAGTGTGTGAGATTATGATGGTGGTGACACATCTTGTCACAACTCCAACTAAACTACCATTTCCACTTTTTCTCCTCATTTCCCTTTAATTTCTTTGTCATTTCGTTTGTTTTTGCCCTGAAAAGTGCAGGCTGTGACTTGCACTGAAGCGTCACAATGTGGGAGGTTAACATTATTCTTTTTCCTTCTTTCTTTTGTTTGTTTTGTTTCTTTCTGTCTGTCTGTTTCTGTGCACCCTTTCTTCCTCTGGCTCCTGCAGGTGCAAATAGTTCACAAGAAGGTGGATTTTTCTAATGTTAAGGCTAGGTGTGGCTCCAAAGACAATATGAAGCATGTTCCTGGCGGTGGTAATGTGAGTAACCCAACAGGAGGAACCCATTGGCTGGAGCTGAGTCTCACAGCCCAGCAGCTGAATCCACACAGAGAGAAACTGGGAGTCTGTGGCAGCAGAGTCCACACCGGATTCTCTGTCTTATTGCTGGCGTCTTAAAGGATTTCATGTAGCTGTCTCCACATTTGGGGATGCTAATGGGAAGTAGCAAGCCAAGGTGATGGGGACGTATATGGAACATTTTCAGAAATTACCTGCTGGCTACAGCTACATACATTTTGCCTCTAACTCTTGGATTCTCTAGGTGATCTATACTGGCAGTCTTTTAATACTTGACTTACTTTCAGTCCATCTGGACATGTAAAGGAAATGTACATATTATCCTTTCAGTGATGGAAAAAGACATGGTCTGCGGTAACTCCTGCGGCCTCCTCTCTTTCTGTGGATTCAGCTGAAACAGTAACAAACAGACGTGGCTAGAACTTTAAGGGAGAAGACATCACAGCCTCCCTCTGTTCTTTAGCCAGGCAATATGTATTTAGAGTATTGTATTGCTTATATAGCTGGTTCATCAGCACATACTGATTATTAGTTTTAGATGTTTCTCAGTAAATTATCTAAAGAAACTGATTATTATGAGGGTAGTTGCATTAACATTAATATGAGTACATTCCAGTCAAAATATCTTTAACTAGTTTCTTTCTTTTTTTTAAAGTATATTTTTGGGGCTTTTTTGCCTTTATTTGGACAGGACAGTGGAGAGTGAGACAAGAAGCAAGCGGGAGAGAGAGGGGTGGGATCGGGAAATGACCGCAGGTCGGACTCGAACGGTACTGGCGCTACTCGTATATGGTACGGGCGCTGTAGCCTGCCGCGCCACAGCACCCCCCCTACTTTCCAACTAGTTTCTGAATTAAATATTCACACCAGTGCATTAATACTAGCCAAATAAATTGTACAGGTAATGATAGATTAGCATACATTTGTTTTAAAGCATATACTCTGAGATTAGCATTAATTTAGCTATTTTTCTGTGAAATAACAAGACACAGAACATTTGTTTTAACTAGATTCTTAAATATTTAATTTGCATTGAAATTAGGGGATGGATGTATTAGAGATGAGCTGAGAAGAATATGTCAACGCTTCATTCGCTTCCCAGTCTCCATTAATGCTATTACCGTCACTATCAATTTGTTCCACTCTTGGAGAAGAAGAATATCTTAACGAATGAAATTGTAGTCATAAGATGACATGAGTATCTTAAGCCAAGTTACCATCAGTAAGTCTCCTTTGCTGGGTTTTATTAGACTATATTATATGACCTTAGAGTTCCTTTTGAAGGAAATGAATAAAAAATTAAAAAAACATTAACAAAACATTAACTTCCTCTTACCAAGGCACTTCCATTTTGCAATTTAGTTGCTCTGTTAATGTTATGAGGAAAAAAGTTGTTATTAGCATTACATGTCATGTCTGAAATGACTTATTCGTTGCTCAAATTACATTACTTATTGGATTAGGTTAGATTAGATTCAACTTGATTGTCATTGTGCAGAGTACAAGTACAGAGATAATGAAATGCAGTTTGCGTCTAACCAGAGGTGCAAAAAAGCAGAAAAGTGCAATGTTATATACACAGTATAGGATGGTGGTGCATAAAGAGTGTAAGATATATAGTGCAGTGTAGACAATAGCATACAGTTAAGAAGGTGGAATGGTTTACAGTAATATAAATTAACAATAAATATGTGCAGTGTATTATTATTATTATTATTATACTGGATTGTAAATCAGAACTAAGGAACAGATGGTTCATGATTTGCTAATTTATTTAGAGATCTGCCGTAAAAGGTCTGGCCACAGCTGTTAGATCTATCCCATAGTTTGAAGTCTATCCTTGTAAAAAGAATTCAAATGTTTTAAAGCATTCAAAGAGGGTGCTGCTCAGTGAGCTCAGCTGCTCAGTCCACTTACCGATCGACTGGTTTTGGTGTCGCCCCATGTAGAGAAAAATCAATAAAGGTTCCACACAATCGAACGTATTAGATTTGATTACCATCCTGCAAACTGATCAATTGAAGTAAGCAACTCTAGGTCAGTTGCTGGTGAAATGCCAGCCCTCCTCTTCACCCCTCAAGCCAATGGTTTAACCCATCTCATTGAATCCCAAAAGAGGGTTCCTTGACAACGTGCACACTTAACCTTCTTTGACCTTTGCAACCCTCAGGGAAGCACATTTATGATCGGACAATAGTAGACTGCTATGTTCAAGCAAAAATGTCCTCTCTTTGCCATTTGCCAATCAGAAGACTTTTCTTTCTGCCATTGTCCAATCACTGTTGCGCTTTAAGGGCTCAGGTTTTTAAAAAGCTTAACTGTTATGACGAGACTTCAATTAGGCTTAATTTTCTGAGCGCAGCATTAGCAGTCAGGGCCACTGAAATCTTAGCAGCCACTGAAATCTCTGTAACATCTCTGTAGCATTAGCATTTTTGCTCTCACATCACCAGTAGCAAACTGATGACAACACGTCTAAGATTTGCCTAAATAGCAAAATTGCTTGGAAAGGCTTGTTTAAAACCACTTGGCTAATCTGAATGGGGTGACACCTGAGCCTAGATTGACCATAGGACTTAGAAATGACAGCAATCCTAAAAGCTTTAAAACTCTGGCATTCCTACTGTAGAACATTCTGGATGAACAGCTGTACAGCCCTGGTGTCTTTGGTCAGCTAGCTCCATTCAAGACTGTTGGCAAACTCTTGAGACCAATCATAATCCTCTGAAACAGCCTTCTTTCCTAGTTCCTTGTGTCGGTGGCCACTGATCTACACTGGATAATTGAAGGTTGAACAGCCTTCAGAGTGGCTACCCTGTGTTTTGAATTTAAATGATTTCCAGTGATGGACAGGGCGCAAGGAAAGGAAGTTATTTTAGAGTGGTCAGATGGTCTCTTGCATGGGTAAAGGGCAATGCATTCTCAGAGATGTCTCTGCTATGATGATGCCCCCAAGTCTGCCTGTCTGAAAAGCCAAGAAGATATGAAGAAGACATTCAAGTGGCATTTAGTTGTTTTCAGTGGTGGTACCAAGAAACGGTTTCTGATAAGAGTGAGACGATTTCTAGGCTGACTTTCTAACTCAAACCCACTATGCCAACACAATTCCTTTCATAAATTCATGCTATGTACTTCTTCCTATCATCTTAACTGGAAGTATACAGTTTTTTTTTTTTTTTTTTACCCAGTGTTAGTTAGAGTTGGTTTAATCCCTGAACTGCATGAAATGTATAGGAAGTAAATGGCTGGACCTCCTGATGTCTCAGTATGTGAATGTGTGCGTGTGTTAGGATGACCAGGTTCCTGACGACCCCTGGGAGTATGCGTATGTGTGTGCTGATCAGTGTAGGAGTTGTTTTCCTTTTCTCTTCTGTCTGTGTTTATGTGTTAGCTGTTGTTCTAAGGGATTACTTAGAGAATGCACTTAACATTCTCACAAACCTCTTCCCTTTTCCTAAACCCAACAAATTTAACTATGGAACTTGTGCAGTGGGCTTTATTTAATCCCAACCATCTCTAGCTCTCAAACAATACACATACCAGAACAAATAGTGACTTGTTGTCAATAGGACTTGTGTTATAGGATGAAACGGCACCGCCAGGGTAAACAAGTTCAAGTTGGCAGCCAGTGCTTTGTTGCATTGTTGAAGCAGTTTAATCAAAGGTTGCGAGAACTTAAGCAACTGAAAATCTAGAGCCAGAATCTGTGCTGGCCAAGTGTTGGGATTGTTGGATAATCACATCATTCTGCACATGGGTCTATTGCACTTAGATCCATCGTTCTGCTGATGGCAAAAAATGAGCTGAGCTTTGATAATGAGACTGCATTCTGGCATGCTGGGCTTGTTGAGTCTTGGTGATGGAGCGAGCTGGTACACTCTCACAGTCACACTCCCAGCTACAAACACACATACACATGCACAAACAAACACACATTCTGTGGAGGATGGCTGAGAGAAACCACTGCAGTGGCAATGCTGACACCAGCACTCTGTCTTACTGCAGCAAACCACACTCATGATAGGCTTTCTGCCTGATCATATGCATGTGTGAGTGTATGTGTGTGTGACTTTGTGTGTGTGTGTGTGTGCATGTTCTTGGACAGCCTATTGTTCTGCCTTGCGCAGTCAGCAGGGAGGCATTTGCCCCTCTGTTGTGAAACTGAACTAGTTGGCGGAGGAACTGCCAAACGCTGAATGGCTATGTGAGTGGACTACACAATGACTTCATTCTCCTTTACCCTTCTCCCTTTATCCTCACGTAACTTTCCCTTTTTAATGACCTCTTCATTTCCCCTCATCTTTATACCTGTACTGCTCTCTCCTCCCCTAAAAGGCCTGTCTCTTCCTGAATGAGAAGTGACTGCTTCAGTAGCTGGATGGCCTTGGTGCAGTCCTGCATGTGTCTTCTCCCTGCTCTGGACTCCCCTGAGCTGGAGGTCTGCCTGCCTTGCTGGATTTCCTGGCTCTGCTGAGGCTCAGCCAGTGTCCCCTTGTGGATGGGATGGACTGGGGAGTGTGTGTGTGTGTGTGTGTGCCTCCCTGTCGTCTCTGACCATTTCTCCTGTCTCTTTCTCTCTCTCTCCTCCCTCTCCCGCTGTGTCCAGGTCCAGATCGTACACAAAAAGATCGACCTGAGCAACGTGCAGTCCAAGTGTGGCTCCAAGGCTAACATCCACCACAAGCCAGGTACGTTTGTGACTGTGTGTATAGTAATAGTCCTACTGCTAAGTTGTAAGTCTGTGTGTTTTTGTGGACGTTTCCCTATGTAGTGTACCATAATTCTATCTACAGACTCGTATGCAAATAAATGAGGACAAAACTGACTGACCTGTGAAACTCTGGGATTGCTTGAGCTTGATTCTTCATAGCAACAGCACACATGTGGCCAGGAAGCTCTAGGGGGCGCCAAATGTATTATTATCATATCAATGCTGTGCAATTAGTCTTGGGTACCAATTTCAACACAAATTCATTTTTTGCATTTGGAATTTTTTGGATGTTTATCTTGGGCAAGCCAGGGCATATCAGGCATTAATTAAAGCCCATTAATCAAATAAAAGGACAGTGTTTGAATACCTGTGTCACTTTGGTGGTCCTCTGTGGAATGCTCTGAAACTTGTCTCGGCAAGATGTTGAAATCTGTCTGGGTGCAGGTGGTGGGAGAGTGGAGATCAGGACTGAGAAGCTGGAGTTCAAGGGCCAGTCCAAGGTCGGCTCCCTGGAGAACATAGGACACACACCTGGAGGGGGGCAGAGGAAGGTAACCAAGCTCTTACCTCTCATGTCTGGACTCCAGCAATGTTTTTATACTTCTGTAGAATTCATTCAATGAGAAATGTAATGGACAATTGAAGACCATTTTTTAAACAAAAATGCATCACACATTTATAATAAATTGGTAAAATAAATACAAACGTAGAGGCACACTCAACATTTCATTTCTTAATAAAATGTCCATAATACACCAAATCTTGGTGGATGGTGTTTCACTCCCTTTTCAAATGAAATCACGCTTGAAAAGTCACAGGTGCTTTATGGAATCACCTGAAGTGGTCTTGTGGAGTGATCTGCTTGCACATGGTGTGACTGCACTCTTCTGGCTTGGTCCCTGTACACAGCTGTAGGGCTGCACAAAGATCGCAATCGCAATATGAACCACTGCAATTATCTAATCACCAAGGCTACAAACAATCATGCACAGTTAACCTCGTCACATTTATGATTTTTATATTCTTGTCATCTTCCATGTCTGATTGGTGAGCATACCTAATGAGTGAGAAGCACAGCACTTGGGGATTGGTGAGATTCCCAGTCAATCAGGAGTGTTGTGCTTCTCATACACTAGGCATGCTCACCAATCAGAAGTGGCACAACTTAAAGAGACATTTGGAATATTGAACTGAACCAATTCATTCACATTAAAAAATCATATCGGAATCACAATATCTCTCAGAAGAATTGGAATTCCATATTTCCCCCAAACGGTGCAGTCCTACACAGCTTTGCTACCGCATCCAGCACCTTGCCTCATCTCTCTGACTGATCCGTGTCAATCGACTGCTCGCAACAGCTTCTCTATTCACTAGTGCTTCACCACTGAGTTACTCATTAGGATAAAGGAGATAAACATTTTCAAAAGCATTACGTTTATATTGTGTTAATCAGTTAAAAAAAAAACAAATGCAGATGTTGAGTGTGCTGTGACTGCAATTAAAGCCAAGAAGTGGTGTCTTGCACCCTCATTATTTAACATAAGTGTTGTCTGTGTAAGAGAAACCCATTACTGCTGTTCAAAAGATTGTCGAAGCAGTGCGCACATCACACCGTGTAGGTGCTCGACCCAAGGCAGTGCAATATGAAATAGTGTAGAAGTCCACACACTAGCTCCCTTCTAATGTAACTATATTGTTCTATACTTTTTCATATTACACAATTACGGCTTTAATATCCGAAATCTCATACTCATATTCATATAGATGGATAGCCAATTCAAGCAGACAGGATTGTAAACACTGCATGCACACATGTACACACGCACACACATGTAAGTAAGTATAAGTATATATACTCTTTTGAACCCGTGAGGGAAATTTGGTCTCTGCATTTATCCCAATCTGTGAATTAGTGAAACACACACAGCACACAGTGTACACACAGTGAGTTGAAGCACACACTAACCAGGAGCAGTGAGCTGCCTGCTACAGCGGCGCTTGGGGAGCAGTAAGGAGTTAGGTGCCTTGCGCAAGGGCACTTCAGCCGTGGATGTGGGCATGGGAGAGCAGTGAGGGGTTAGGTGCCTTGCTCAAGGGCACTTCAGCCGTGGATGTGGGCATGGGAGAGCAGTGCTCAACCACTTCTCCCGCCCACATTTTTCTTACTGGTCGGGGATGGAACTGGCAATCCTCCGGTTACAAGCCCGAAGCCCTAACCAGTAGGCCACGGCTGCCTACACATGTACACACACGCACGGATGCACACACACACTGAGAGAGAATAGCAGACAGCTGAGGGCAGACAGGAGCACAGTAGGAAGGCTGCCTCGCCTCTCGACTTCCTTTCTCTTCTCCTTCAACCAGCATGAGTGGCATCACAATCCCCCCCCCCCTCTCTCTCTCTTTCTGTCACGTGTTTTGTTTCCTCTCTCACATGTCTTCACCCACTATCTGCATCTCACTGTTTTTCCAGTCCCCCTCACCCTTTCCCATTTAATCAGTGTGGCATGTCAGTCCTAGCATAGCAAAAGCATACTAACCTTCCTTTCAGTCTTACCTGTCTGTAACGTCTTAACCACAGAGGCCTCATGGGCAGGACATTTTAGTTTCTCAATCGAGCATTTTAACAGAGATCTTAGATAGTACTGTACATGTCTTGGCACCAAAAACGTGGCCGAGTCAGGAGAACATGATCTCCTCAAACAGGATTGGATCTGGCCGGCTCATATGTGGTCAAAGCCGTCACCCTCGCCGATGAGCTCATCTCTATAGTTAAAACCAGCGCTGCTGTTCGCTCTTTGTCATCTTTTATGCGATTTATGTTCCCTCTCTATGTCTTTCAGCAAAACAGTGAATGTTCTTTACCCTACTCTGCCTATTCGTGGCATTTCCCATCTTATATGTTCCACCTCGGATGTAAGGTTTCTGCTTCCTTTGTATTGTGATTTATTAATATTGTTCTCCTGGGGTGACTGCCCCCCCACCACCACCACCATCACTCCATCCCTCCTGTCCACCTGTAGAAGGAGAAGGGGAGGGAGCCAGAGGGAGGAGCCACAGAGGCCTCCTCCAATGGGAACGTTCCCAGCTCAGACGGCTCAGGGCTCTCCTCCAGTGGGAACGCTTTGAGCGCAGACCTTTGTGACAACACAGAGGCTGAGGCAGCGCTGCCCTCTGGCCCCCCACCACTAGAGGGCGCTGAGCTGGCAGGGCTGCAGGCCTCCAGTGAGTAGCAGCCTGTTTCTCAGCACAACACAAACACCAGTAGGCTTACAAACATTCACAGACAGCAGGCTCAAGTCTCAGGCGTGACTGACACTGGGACAGATGAATGAGCGAATGGATGAATGACTGAATGAATGGATGGATGAATGACTGACTGAGAATACACCAATGCATACCGCTATAAGATACATTCCAAAAAACAATTTTGCACAGTTTACAGTGAGGTTATGCTGAAGAATGAGAACATGTTTACATGTGTTTTCTATGTGGGTAAATGTTTTACTTAAAACATTTTAAAGGAGAGTTGCATTATGACAGATTAAACCAGAAAGGAAAAATGTGTACAATTTCAAACACCAGAGGGCGCGCATACTCTGATATCCACTCCACCGCACCTGCTGGTTCAGGGTGCGTTGCCATGGTTTTATACCTCGCATACACATTTCGGATCGGGTCTAACCTTTCTTTTACTGTCTATGGGTCTAACTAAGCATGTCTCAAATTCTTCAATTATACATCAAAAAGACGAGATCAAAGTGAATGTATAGCTTTGACTGCAGTCATTGGAGATGCTGGATAATAACAAACGAATCTTATCTTTTTGTATTATTTATCTGGCGCTTTTGTTGCAAGGACATTCTGGAACAACATAGGGTACACTCACAGTAGTAAATAGACCTTACCTGGCCCATATTTTGAGAAACACTATTAAACTATGAAGTAAGGTGGGCTATGTCAGTGGCATGTAAATAAGATAAAGGTGCTCGTCATAATATGCCTTTCCCCCCAATAATTTCGACCCTTGAAGCGGTATCATTGCTGCTACTGAAACAAATAAATGTAGGCTTATCCCTATATTCTTTCAGGTTAGAATTATCTGCATTTAGAAATAGTGCTAGCCCTATAGGCTATGTTTTGAGCCAATGGCATCTAGTTTTGCAAGGCACAGTTAATTAAGACTTGTTGTAGAAGTTTATCACAGCAAATGTACAGCTATGCACTAAAGCCTTCCCTTCCTCACTGCAGATTGAATCCCACAAAGTGAATTTCCGTGATGGGGCGAAAGCAAGAACCGACCACGGAGCGGACATCGTCTGTAAGTCAGCTGACCTCTCCATGGACGGCTCCCCCCGTCGCCTCAGCAACGTCTCTTCCTCCGGTAGCATCAACATGACGGACCCGCAGCTGTCCTCACTAGCGGAGCAGGTGTCCGCCTCCCTCGCCAAACAAGGCCTGTGATTTCTTCAGCCATAACGGATGCGATGAAGGGAGCACGCGATCTTCTGCAGAAAGATACAAATAATGCAACTACACCTCCCATTCCGTCCTGCAAAAAGTTAATTACCCCTTAAATAGGGCAGCCTATCTGTGTGATCAGTCCGTTATGATAAGATTTTGCTTTCTGGGAAATGACTGATAGGCCTACTTTTTTAAACGAAGTGTCATTATTGCAACTTTCATTGTTATTCCAAATGATAAAAACAGATGTCGGTCTATGAAACCCCGATTGAACAAAAAAAGTCAGTTCCCCGGGTCTCTTCCACTACTGTCTATATATGTTGCCTTATTGTGAATGTTTTAGTAGCTTAATAATGTCATGTTTAAACTTTTAATGTCGACAGATCACAAGGGGGTAATCGATTTGTCCAAATAAAATTAAGCTGTTGACGAAATGACAACGTGTATTCAAACTGACAACCATTCCAGATTAGGGCATCTGTTGACATAGATTGTGGTTCTTGGAGGTTAGTTGTCTTTAGGCTACATGTAAAGAGGGCGAAAATATTGTAAACAGTTCATTATTGTCCTCAGTTTATTAAAACAGGGTTAAGTGCCAAATTGCATCGTTATCATCTACATGTTATGACTGAAACACAGGCACGCACTGGGAATAAATAAGTCTCATCATTCACAGGCCTGAAATATCTTAATTATAGGCCTATTTTTCGTTTTCTCAGTGCAAAACAAGGATGTTTCTTGAAACTAAGTGAAGAATTGTCCAAAGTAATTTTGCACATGGCACGACGTGGCCACGGCTCTCAAAACTAAAACATATTTGCAATCAGCATATACATTGCTTTACAGCGTATTTCAGAAAATACTTTAGGTCTGAAAGAGCACAGCTACAATATGGCTGTTTTAACGTAAGTAAAATTGGATGCCAGTTTAATTTTGGAGTGAGGTAATTGGTGTTTCACGGTCAGTGAATTCACGTGAATTCTGAAGTTAATCGATGCTTTGACTATGCTGCAGAATAGCCTATTCAGAGAGAACCCGAGTTGGACCTGTTTGGGTTGGTCCCTGTGCTTCGCAAAATTAACGGATTTAGAATGATTAACGCCATTAAATACCCCCGCATTTTACGCTTTACCAAAAAGACATTAGCAGAAATTTGGGCACCCTAAGTGTTGGCACCTGTATGCGAGGCGTTTGTCTCAAAAGCAATGTATGGTATAAAAGTGCCTGCCCACCGTTGTTATGCCATCGACATTACTCCGCCGTGGATACACTTATGCATAAAATAACTTGAATGAAACAGTTGTTCCACATCGGGATGACCGAGAGAGCGTTTTAGTAATAAGGTGAAAGTGATCTTTTTGCATTGAAAGTCATTTACGTCACATCAACTCTGTCGATATTCATACAGCTTCTCCCAGCATGGCGTAAATTAAATTTTAGAAAAATGACCAACATCAGGTTGCGACCGCTTTAAACCCCTGTACACACCTGTCTAGACATATTTCTGAGCTTCATATCAAAACTGAATACACATTTTAAGTTTAAAAAAGAAAGAAACATTAAGCGTATCTAAGCTTGTTTTGCGCACTTTTCCTCCCTTACTAGTAGTCCGTGAATGTGAGATGTAACCGCTATTCAAGAAAAGAATGCATCAGCTGTTGGCAAATCTTCCTATTCTTTATTTTGTAGTTAGGCTACTTCTTTTCCTTCAAAATTCCTTAACGCACCTAGTCTTTACACTGTTTTCTCATACACTGTTACACGTCTGAGATGGGTTATAATAACTTTCTAACCAGAAAAAAAGCGTCTGAAGTGGAATGTGAAATAACGCAAACACGCGAGGCTTCATGGAGCGCAACTTCATGTTGCCCGTCACTGTGTAAAGGCCTTTTGAAGAATTGCCATATATCCATACCCTGTCAAGAGTGAGTGTTTAGTTGTGCTAACCTGGACCCAATTCAGTCACCCTTGCGTGCTGATCTGTGCGCAACGAAGCGCTTCAGCATTCCTTTCAGTAGGCCTATATGGCGAGCTCTCCATTACCCGCATGGACTTGGGGGGTGGGACTGGACCTAAACAATCTAAATAAGGGTTGATAATCTATATGATTGAGAAAACAGTGGTGGAAGTATATTGTAGCCTAAGTGCAAGGCGTGGCATGCACCAAACGGGCGAGTTCTAGAGAACGGGAAAACTGGAGAAAAAAAATCGCGTTTTACACACTAAAATAGTCGGAGCCCGCCAGATGTGTTAATACAATAAGTTATAAGTTGCTGTCCAGAGCCTTGTGATCGTGCTGATCGATGCGGTATGGAGAGCTGGTTCCTTAAGTCGCCGAGTGACTACTCCTGACGGTACATGTGCGAACTCCTACTGTGTGTAGAAGTGTTGTCATTTTTCCTTGCGGTCCTTATTTCTGCCTTTCCCTTCATTGCAGTTATAGCCTACCTTCTAGCTTGACAGTCGTGATTGTCTATGTAATGTGAGTTTTATTATTATGAATTGGTTTACACTGATACTTGTTGCTGTAAACGTGAATTTGAAAATAAAAGTCGGTATTCAACAGCCAGTTTTTTTTTGGTCTTCATTTGTTAAACAAACGTGAACCAACTCCAGATGACATCTTCATAGTTAGCCTACTCTGAAGGCAGTTGGGGTAAGCTTGTAGTTTCACTATCGGCCACTATTTAGACCAGACCATGGTTTGTTAATGGAAGAGACACACCACACTGTTGATACAATATAATTCACTTTAATTTTGAGATACACAAATGTTGCCATCCCGTCTTTGCCAATTATTCATAAACATGTTTTAGCCTCTGCATAAAGAAAAAGTTAAATATTTGTGTCTTCTCCCTATACAATCAGGACAGCTACAGCCTGAACATCAAACACAGTAAAGAATCAAACGAGGTATTTACAAAATATACTCTTTTTTTGTACAAACTATTACATGCTAAAGGATATACCAGACGCACCCATCCCCATTCACCACGTTGGATATTCAAAGTATGAAAATAACCCACACAATACAATATTGGCTTTTCAACGCTAAGTCAAACCCTATTGTACATCAAACCTGCCAAGTGGGATTTAAGATTCCCAGCCAGCAGGGACAGAAAAGCGTAATTGATTATAATGACAAACTTGGGATAGGGTCACATAAACGGCATGGTAGTCGGAGGCTTTTACAAACACCATCCGGACTGACAATCAGACGTCCTTCAGGATTTTTGCTGTCTGCTGTTCCAGACAATCCACCGGGCTAAGGATCCACGAGCATCACCCGGATTCTCTCAATCCAGAGACAGATAAATGGGCATAACGGGACTAATCGGTGCAGATATGAGCGTTCTGCAAGGGGGGGGGGGGGGGGGGGAACTTAACAGGAAGTAACGGTCCACTATTGAATATGATACATTCGTTTGTATTAACGTGAACGAGCCACAGATAACTATCCAATGACATGAAACTACAACTAAGGAGTTGAGCATGACGCTTTGGGGCAGTGATTGCAAGCGTTACATACGAACTTGGCACATACAATCAGGCGCGCTACAGCCCGTCATATTCGGCCAGAGGGACAGGCCGAGAGCAGGATTAGACAACGGCGAGGGGAAGGGTTTTGTCTCACCCGGGGCCAACAGAAGACTACAGACAATCCATTCAGTGTCTTTCTAAACGTCTAAAGGGAATAGTGGGCATCTACATCAATGGCGACAAACACACACTTTATGTCACCAAGAGACATTCTATACCCAAAAGTGATTCCTTGAGACATGTTTTAATTGTCTAAGGTGGGTTTTTTTAGATAGCAATTATTAGTGAGATTAGATTAGTGAGCAATGCAGAGTCATAAGACATACCAATAGAAGGGGTTGGTGTTTACTTGTACACATTTCAGCAGAGGAAATCTGCCCAATGCTGAATATTCTGTGTGTAATAACTGATCTAAGTACATTTTCCGTAATTACTTTGGCGTCTACTAGATGCCAAAAATCTAAACTTCATGGAACCAGTAATGTATGTTTGCAAGGACTTTTGGGTTCCTGGAAATAATTATCAATTGAGAGTGAGGGGAGGTGAGGTGAGAAGCCTGAATTAAGAGTTCCAAAGCGCAAAAGAGATGAGATCCATCATGAAGAGTTACAAGAAAATGGAAAAGAACCTTCATATACTGACACCGGACTGGCTTTGAAGATAAACTCAGTGGCATATCCTGTCACATACCGGTAACCGGTAGAGTGGGCAATATGAAAAAAAAAAAAAAAAAAGAGAGTGCTTCATGAAATTGAGCGAAAAGATGCGCAACACCAAGTGTTCTCTGAAAACACAAGTGCTTCTGGTGCCTTAATTTATTCATCATTAATTTATTCATTCATTCATTTTTTTCCCTTTAGCATACGTCCTGTCTACAGCCTAGAGTCAGGATGAGCATAATGGAGTTAAATGACAGAGGGGAATGTGAGAGAGGGTCTAGTCCCAAAGTGCTCTAGCGATAGGTGTGAGCAGGGGTTGGGTAAGGAGGGGTGGGAAGAGTGGGAGACGGGATGTTGCGCTTCATTTTCATAAGTGTCTTCACTTTACACTGGTTGAGGAAGGAACAGAAGACAAGAGCCATTCTCAGCCACAAAGAGTGTTTCAGCCAATCAGGACACACTCTGCAAGATCCGCCCCATCCGCCATGGTTAAAGCCATCTATCTAATCTGTCTTTTTTGTACTTTTTTTTTTTGTCTAAACATACTTCCAGTGACCACAAAAGGAAAAGTAAAAAGCAAAACAAAATATTTTTTAACAGATCTCTAACATTTTCGCATATAATCATTCACTAAAAACTGTGAATTTTTTTTGGACTGATGTTTGAATATCAAACAACAGGACTTTTCATTCGTCGTTGTGGTTGCTGAGCGTGAGCGTCTCTGGTAAGGGGGGGGTGAGGGTGGTTCAGCGATGGCTGGTTTTGGGTGTGCAGGTGGGGGTTCTGTGTCTGCTGCTGCTGCTCCCGCCACTCTCGTCAGGGAGTGGGGAGGGCGGTCCGGTGTCCGATTCCGAGCGGGTCTTGCTGCCCGAGATGCGTCGTATGGTGCGGTACTGCCGCTCCTCGGCAGGGCCCTCCTGAGACTCGTCTGTCTCTCGCGGCAGGTCCGACTGCAGCGGAAAGTTCCGGCGCTCCCATGGCTGCACGGGTGGCAAGATCTGCAGGGGGCAAAGATAGGGGGCACAGATGGCAGAAGTATATGGAGTAAATCAGGGCAATGGGTAGTTGAAATAAAGCAAACCTTTCAAGAGTCCAAGAGTGTGTTTGTGAGAAAGTGAACCGCCTTACTGGATGTTGAGCGGTGTGTGCCTGTATGTGTGTATGTATGTGGACCTGTGGAAGTGAGTATATGCACATTTGTGTATGCGCACGTTAATCAGAGTGTTTGCTTGCATACATGACTATGTATCTGAGTGTGTGTGTGCCTACCATCTCTTCGTCGGGCGTGGAACAGCGCGTGTCATCGCTGGAGAGCAGACGGTGTGAGTGCGCGTGCAGGTGTGTGTGCGGCAGCAGCATGTCGGGGCTGGGCGGGCTGCTGGGGGAGGGGGCGCCGCTCGAGTCCTGCAGCAGATGGAAGTGCGCCGTGTCCGGGGATGAGGGCTGTGGGGTGGAAGGGTGGGTTCCCCCCAGCAGGGGAGTGGTGCGCCCGTCTGATGACCTGTACGAGCTGATAGACAAATGGACAGACAGAAAGGGAGGAAGGAAATGTTCAGAGTGTTTTCACCAAACCTGAAAACTTCACAACTGAGGTCTATAATGTGAAGTTGGAGCACCCCTGTCTGGGCTATGTTTAAATAAAGTGCCAATACTTGAAGGGCTGTACATTGCGAAATCTATGTTACAATGTGCTTATCTTAGTTTCATGGTTGAGACCATTAAAAGTGCACTATAATATGTGTACGAGGCAATATTGTCAAGGTGCCTATTTGTGTTGTTGTAGGTTAGGTTGCCCTCGTTATAAGTGTGTATGTGTGACCGAGGTTGTGTTTACCCACCGGCTTCCCCTGCGCATGGCGACGGCGGTGGCAGTCCAACTCCAGCGGGAGCGCTCCTGGTCTTCACATGGCTGGTGCAGCTGACCGAACGCCGTGTCAGTGAGATCCTCCACCTGAGAGGAAACAGAGGATTGAGACAAACAGAGGGTTAGGACAACGGCACAATGGGGTGAGGGCAGAGGATGGTAGAGTGTGTGACCAAAAGCAATAAAAAAATAAAAATAATAATTATAAAAGAAAGACACAAAACAAATCAGAGAAGGTGAAGGGCAGAAACTGGTGTGTGAAGGTAGGCCTGGGTCACCCTAAATATCAGAAGCATCACATGACCAATGAGTGGAACAGCAGAAGAGGGTTCAGCTCAGCCGTGACATTTTGTGTCATGTATGATACTCGAGGAGTCACAGATGGCATGCACACGGACACTGCTGAGTGGAACACGAGTCCGGACTTGACTGATAATGACCCAGTACTGGTCTGCCTGGGTGTTCGTGGGCCTGTAGCAATGATCATGCTAATGACCCATTGAGTGACCGTTTACTGAGTGCCACAGTATTCTGATAAGCTCTATACAGATCTCTCTTCTTGTCTTGACGAGACACATGTTTTAGGCCTACCTCCACGGTGTCATCCTCAGCTGATATGGGCTTGGCACAGACATCCACCTCCCTCCAGCTGGAAACACACAAGAGTGTTAAAAAAATAAAATAATAAAAAGTGTTTGTGCCTGTTGGCGGGTTCAGCACTCATATCTATATGTGCCTCTGTTAAGTTCATGATTGTGTCTGCAGTGCTGACCTGGGTGTGAGGATTTCTTTGTACTGCAGCTTCTCCACTCTGGTGGTGGCCGCTACCGACATGGGAATGACGATGTTGTTGATGTCAAAGGAGCTCTCTCCTCTCCTCCTGCGAATGGGGGTCTAAACAAAGCAGACATTGGTTACCCTCACATACACACACACACGGATAAACACATAAGAGTTCCTCCCCCACCTACAGCACACAGGCACTCTTGACACATTCTCTGTTGCACACACAATGGCCTTTCCCCTACTCATTAGAACACACGTCGGAAACTCCAATCATACACATGCATAGTGAGACCACATTCCTGTACTTGAAGAACACAAAGGTACACTCACATATTTCCGCATACTGTCACATACATTTATGCTTACTCACACACACACGCACGCACACATGCACGCGTGGACAGAGGGTCATACCGGGGTGCTGGTAGCGCTCTGTCCAGTGAGAGAGAGGGGTGTGGAGGTCTCGGAGGAGGTGGAGATCTGCCTCAGGAGGGGGCTGTGGGTGGGGGTCTGCACCCCCGACAGAGATGGACACGGGCTCCCCACATCCGTATATAGCTTTGGGGTGTCTGGGGAAACAGATTGGTGATTACTGTACTGAATGGCTGAAAAACCTGTCAGAGACAAAGGCAGAGAAAAATGTATAAAAACACAGATGAGAACCAGAAAGAGAAAAGCAATGCAGAGGGAGAGAGAGAAACAGACTAGTAGAGGAGAAGCTAAAGCGTACTACATACTCGCCGCACCCGACCGGTAGCACGACAATGTGACGTCAAAGTTGCGTCATTTTCTCTGACGCACGAGAAATTTCAGCCTCCCGCAGGCAGGTCATGCACAGGAGATTTTTTTTTCAGATGCGCGCGACAAGCAGGATGAGCTTGAAGCCAAGATCAGGGAGCATGCGTGCCTCTATACAGACATCAACCACATTCAGGCATTTCATATAGCCTAGCCCACATCTTAAATAAACATGTTTGAAGTGTCAGTTTGAGAAGAGAGGGAAATTAACCTGGCTAGGTTACCAGCGAGAGTTCGTGATTTTTAAATAGTTTGCTGAATAAGTTAATGAAGCTACCAGAGAGAGGGAATTAAGATGAAAGACCTAGGACCAAGGGACATGCGAATAATACAGCAAAAGGTAACAAAGATATTTATTTTCAACCAAAGGATATCTAAGACCTAAAAAAAATCTCTTTCCACCTCAGGAAATTACACAAACTCATTTCTCAGCACCAGCCAGCTAGCTTACTTGCTAAAATTTCCCTCGGGATGAATAAAGTATCTATCTATCTATCTATCTAGCTGTACACATCTTGGAAACTAGATGGTAATGATGGTAGTTGTGAATAGCAGCAACCGAAGTCTGAAGTATCATCACAGAGTGTAGTTTTTGCTGCCATTGAGGCCAATGCCAATTCAGGAGAATATTGCAACTAGTGTCGCGACCACCACGCGCGAGTATAAATGGTTACGGCGCTCCCGTGACGGTCACATTGTCGCGCTACCGGTCGGGAGTGGCGAGTATGTAGGACGCTTAAGGAGAGTGGGGAGAGGGGAGAAGCAAGGAGAGCAGAGGTGTACTCACTCTCCATCCTCTCCAGAGAGTGCTCACGGGGCCTCTTGCGACTGTACGTCTTGTCATAGGCACCGTGGGACACTGTGGGTCCCCTGTCTCCGCGGTGATGGCGTCCCTCAAGCTTGGAGGCACTCAGGAGGCTGTTGAACTGCTGGCGATGGAGCTTCTCACTGCGCATCTTATGATGGGACAGGCCTGAGGAATGGGGGCAGGTGGGCAGAGGAGACCAAACGGAGTTCAGCATGAAACACAAAGGCTGAGAGAAAAAGCTCTCTACTTAGTTCATGTGACTAAGAACCCGTGTGTTCACATGTCAGTTCCTAATTGTGAAGGTGCACTGTTGGCTCATGGGACTTCAACCACTTATAGTATGTGAGCGTGCTCAACTTTAATAACAGGTGAGCCACTACTGCAGTGCTGGCTTGAGCCTTAATAAGGGGTGAGAGGGAGGCTGTACTTACGGACAGTGGACGAGAGCGAGTTGGACAGCTTGTGTTTGTCTTTGGAGCAGGATGACGAGGAGGCGGGATCAGAGGGCCGGGAGCCGAGGGAGAGCTTGTGTTTGAGTGACAGCTTCTTGATGGGCTTGATCTTCTCCAGCGGTCGGCTTTGCCAATGAGATTTCAGCAGACGCTGCATGTGCAGACTCATCATGACATCTGAGGGGAGGAAGGGAGAGAGAGAGAGAGAGAGAAAGAGGGAGGAGAAAAAAGGAAAGAAGAGAGGGATAGAGAGTAAGGAGAAATGAGGGATAACGTTTTATTAAGGTGAATGGCCAATTATTACTAGTTTTCTAAACTAGTGACAGATTTTTGTTAAAAAAAAAAAAAAGGATTTTTACAATGGCACCTGGTTCACTAGCTCTTTTCCATTTACAGACACTGATAACCTTATACAACACCTCCGAGGCATCAGTTAACATGTACCAGCCATCAATAACCAGCACCATCTGTCTCTCCCCACTGCTGCTCTCTCATGTCACCAAAGAGCCCTCTCTGCCTTCATACTGGATTGGTTTACATGGCGCTGGGGTTGCGCTGCAGTTCCCCCTCACCGCCACCAGGTGGCACAAATACTGCTCAACAGACCCCCTGTGGTGTTCGGCTCTCTCTTCCTCCCTCCCTCCCTGCTTTCATTCTGGTGCTCTACGCTTTCTGCCATCCTGATGGTGAGCGTCTCTGTGGCCCATTGTTGAGTCCCGGCACTGACAGACCCACTGTGGGGTGTGGTGAGGAGGAAAACAGAACAGTCAGTGGGACTGTGGGAGGTTTTCTTTGTGCGTGTTTGAGAGAGAGAGAGAGAGAGAGAGAGAGAGAGGGCAACAAAACAGAGGGGGCAAATAAAAGAACATATAAAGACCACAGACATTGTGTCATGTGTTGGTCTTCGAACGGCGTCCTTACAGAACAGGACACCGCCACCTTGGTAATTATATATCCGACTATATGTCTGAGTGTTGTGTCCGACAAACAACTGCACGTGGCTGATTGCAGACATCCAAGTGCGTGCTAATTACAATGTGAGGGTGTGGGCGTCAGCAGGGGCAGCCAACAGGGGCCGCGTGTGTTCCTGTAAACACTGACCCTCCTGACCCCACGTCACATGATCCTGCTCTTGTTCTCCCATCCAAACAGGAACATCACAACTCCTGTGACTCATTAGGTTGTGCTGTGACATACATACACACTGAAGGGTGGGATGTTGCACTAAGAGCTCTCTGTATGAATCAGAATCTTATGGTTTTCACTTGTACGGGCTACAGAAGGCCCATCTGAGGGCCAGTGCCTGCTCACGCCATCTACACTAGAGGGTCCATTCTTACATAACAGTCACACACTATAAAGGGCACATTCCTCTGAGGCACCACTGTGTGTTTGCAGCCTGCTAAGTGCCTACTATGAAGTGCACATGAAAAAGGTGATGTGCCTGATTGGTGCGTGGGTGATTTGGGCTTCAGAAGATTCATGTTTGGGCTTTAACAGGTTTCTATAAATGTCTCTTGGAGAGTTTTCCACATACATGTGGGTCTATCTGATCAAAAAGGGTGAGTGAGAGACAGGGTGTCTGTCTGGGTGTGTGTGTGTGTCTCACCGTCTGTGAAGGACAGGATGGGGTGGACGCTGGGGTCGTACTGAGACAGGCGCTCCAGTAAGGGCCGATCATAGTGTGGCTCGAGTGGCGGGGTGGAGCGGCCGACACACGTCATACACTGAGGGTTCGCCTCACAGCTGCAGCGACACACACTCACACGCTGGACCTGCACAGGACACGGACACACACACAGTTAAGACACATCAACACACACACACAGCTAAGGATCTCATATGGACAGTTAAAGATATTACACACACACAGCTGAAGAGATCATATACACACACACACACAGTTAGACATATCAACACACACACGCACACACACACACACACAGGACTGCAGAGAAAACCATGATGCACACCATCTAAACAAATGTCATCTCTCTTTTTTACATATCTTTTCACCAATGTGGCTTGCTCTAATGAACCCAATTACAAAAATACTCATGGGAAAAAAATCATAGGTGGGGACCACATATACAGATACAGACACACACACACTGACACACAACCCTGTGGTAAAGTGACCCTACACAAAATCATGAGCAGAGACACACTCAAAAACTCACACCCAGACTGAAGGAGGAAGAGACAAGACAATACAATCAGAACTCTTTCTAAACTCTTTCACCACACAACAAAGAGCACTGATGAGGAAGAGTGCAGCCGTCGTTAAAGAACACAGCCTCAGACGGAGAGAGGACACGTTCAAACACCACACCCCTTTAAAGCCTCATCAGATAAGGACCCTCACAGCCACTCTATTTGAATCTACAAAACCACAAAATACAAATAATACATGGCCATGTTCATGTTAGATGCTCCTCAGTTGATTACATCTGGCACACATTACCACACATTAAAATTCCTGCATTGATTCTAACTACGGTAGCACCCCACCCTCGCCTCTCTCTCTTTCTAGTCCTCATACAGACACCAAATTCCCTCCACCGCTATAGGGAGCAAACTCTCATCTTCACACATTAATTAACACACATTGTGTTCTTTCACACAACACCAAAACACTGTGTTCATTAACACACTAAAAACTCACTCTTCCGGATGTGCACTTCTTGCTCACTCTCAGATCACAGACATGCAAATCCACACACACAGAGACGCCCCTCCCCCCGACAGTGCCACAGACCAGTGACCTACATTTCCCCCCCCCCCCCAATCACTCTTCGTCTGCTCTCATGGCAGCTACGCTCATTTCCCATGATGCTCTCTTCTCCCACTCAAAAAAACCCGAAACGAAATCCTGACCAGACACCGAGCGCAGAGCGAGCCCATCAAAAACAAGAGGCTCAAAGAGGAGGGTTGGGGCGTACGCCGCCTCCAGACTTCTCTCTGTTGCCTCATTTATGAGCCCCAGATCTGGGGCTGCACGTGCTGGCAGCTCAGAGCGAGTGCTGGCACGCCTACACGCGACCGACTGCTCCAAACGCTCGCCAGTGATGATGAGAGGCTGACGTGGATGAAGCTCCAAGCACGGAGCCAAATGGCGTTTGTGTGATCGTGTCCTTTTCTCTTAAAAGGACCATTTTTTCCCAACGTGTCGAGTCTGCTGCTGCTGTACGAAATTCCATTCATCTTTGTTCTACACTGAGTATTGTCTCCATGCACCTGTCAGGAATCAAGGCTGTAGGAGTGGGAGGTCAACTTCAAGAGCGAATCAATGAATGAATAACACATTCGCCAAATGCCCACACTCATGATGGCCCTCTTCCTGTGTTCGTAAGTTGCCCATTTAATGATAGAATGGGCCTGTGAGAAGCTGGTCATTGCAAAAGTCCCAGTTCCCTCTGCTCTGCAAGATGCAGTCTGTAGGCTGTCCAACAAAGAACCCAAACAGTTCACTGCCTGCGGTGGAGGAGCAGAATATTTGCTATTTTACATCGTGGGAGTCAGAAAGACGGCCACACAGCATGGAATCCTGGGAAGTGTAGTATTTATTTGGTCATTCACCAAGAAGGTGGAGTGGTGATCATTTAGCAGTGTTCATCTTCCTCATGACATCAAATATGTATCACCAAAGAACTACAAGTCACTCACTTCATCTCAGCTCGCAGATTTAATGAATTCACCGCTAACTATGGATGAGCAGACTGCTTTTACCTGCTTAAGACCGCTTTACCCCGAGACAGAGGGGTATTTGGAAACACTGTTCACAGTGTGAGCTGGAAGAGCAGGCTTGCTGTAATAGGTCCCAGGGCTGTGAAAAGAGCTAAGGCCCAGCAGGACCGTGACACAGAGCCGCTTCAGGTTACTGCAGCTGATCCCAGAACAGCTGGGAGTGGACGTCAGGCACAGCGGGAGCGGCGTGAGAAGACACTTGAGCTGAGCTCCGATCAGCGGGCTGGGCACTGGGCCCAGTACTGGTCCCGCTCCGATCCACTCATGTTTGTTAATGAGCGTGCAGGGTGACTCAGTGATGAAACATGCACAATATTATGAGCCCTGAACCGAAGCCCAGAAACCCTCCTGGAGCCAAACCCAAAACCAGAGAGGCTGGGAGGACAACTATCCACGCAGGATGTACATTATCAGCTCATCTGAATTCAAATGCTTTTCAGGTTTGAATATGGTAATGAAATATTTTGGGTTTGCATTTTTGCAATGTCTGGTCTGACAAAACGAGCACACACACACACTAGCTTTTATCTGCCACCACTAAACTTTCCTGTAAATATTTGTCCACACAACATACATTACCAATATTCATGCTGCCAGCTCAGCCCTCATTGTACCGCCACAAAAGTCTGTGGGTACACATACAAAGCAGCACAAACATACAAACCCACCTACCTACACACACACACACACACACAGACACACACACCTTGCGGTTGAGGTTGGTGAGTGTGCTTGGTCTGACGAGTCGTCGTCTCTTGCAGCTGATGAGGGGTCGTGTGCGAGCAGCCACACATGTGTGGTCAGGGGGGGAGGAGGCCGCACACGACACGCTCCCCCACTGCGGCTGCTGCTGATATTGCTCCTCTGAGTCGCCCGTCTCTGAAGAAGCAGGCCTCAAACTAGAGAGAGAGAAACAGAGAGAATACTGAAATAGTTAGTAATAGTAATAAGAGAGAGAATACACTGAGGGTCACTGGAAATGGGATCTGCCATTTCTTAAAAGGTAACTATTATTGTTTCAAAATCACTGTTCTGATCAATATAAAGTCTGAACAATTCAAAGCTATGGGGCATAAACACAGAGAGCCAAGTGAGAAAGAATTAGTGAGAATAAGTGTCTGTGTGTGTGTAGACGAGTTCTTACTTGTTGATGACCCCATTGACCTGCTTCCCTGAAGGATACGCCTTCCTCAAGCCTGGGTCTGTGGAACTCTCCGGGACGTCAGAGCCAAAGTCCTGCGGGGAGAGCAAACGAGCCAATCACATGGGGGTTGACGTGGAAACCCCTGATGGGCTTGCTGCACTGGGTGACACCACTGCTTGGAGGGGGGGAATGGGCAGTCTGTTGCATTCCTCTGAAGTTGGGCCTGGCAGAGGATGTTCAACTGCACTTGGCACGACAGAACAAAGACCACCAGTGTTTTTGGAACTCCCCCTCCACACACACACACACTCACCCTGCACCCCACCCTTTCTATGAACCAGTCGCCGAAACTCCAGGCAAAAACTCCCAGCAACACTCTCCACAACCCAGAGGGCAGTGGGGCGCTGGAGGAGCCAACATTTTTTTAAAATAGGCAAGTTGCCACAGTACAATCTTCGAGTTCTGGGTGAGCGTTAAGGGAGGAAGTACTGGGAAAACTACCTTTGTTGACGCATCTGTGACTGGACTAAGATCTCCCACATACAAACTCAGTCCCCTTACTCACTCATATACATTTTAACTCCTTAACTCCTTTCACCCTCTTTCATCCATTAGACTCCCAGCCTGTGGTTCTCACTCTTTCACACAATGTTTTCACTTTAATCCAGCTTTACATGGTTTAATACTCTCCCTTTCCCTCACACACATCTACACAGAAAATACTCAGCCTCTCTCTCTCTCTCACACACACACACACAACACAACACCAGTGGTCCTTGTTGAAGGAAACATTACTTGTATTCCAATGACAACAAAAGCTTCACCATGAAAACAGCTAATGGTGAGAAACAACAATCTCAGTCACTCAGCGGTATTTTTTCAAACTCGCACTGGAGAATGCAATCGGGGCCAACAGTGACGTACAGGACCAATCAATTCAAATTCTGGCCATTCTAAATGCTAAAAGCTTCACCACCACCTTGACCATCACCATCATTATCACGGTAAAGTACCTCACAACTTGTAAAGCTACCTCACAACTTAGGGGCCGTTTACACGAAACCGCCGGGTGAATTTTCTCTTACCGCTTTCACACCTTTAACGACACCGGCAAGAAAAAAACCTTGTGTGTACACACAGAGGTGTAACCGGCTAAATGTGCTGTAGTACATATGCCAGACCAGTCGATTGGCGCCGCTGTGCAGAAGCTTCACGATAATTTTGCGTGAATCGCGTAGAAGAAAACATTGAGAATGTCTAATAAGGGCACTGGTTAAGCAGTCGCATGAAATAAGGAGACTACAGACAATTCGGTTTTCAATTCAACTGTTAAACTAATAAAGTTCATTTTCAAGGTATGTGACTGCTATGTGAAATTTTAAATGCTTAGCCTACACATTGCATTAGCAAATGCTTAGCCTACGCATTGCATTAGGTCTGAGCACCACTGGAGAAAACACTAACACGCAGTAAGCTAATGTTTAACTAAGTTAAGCTAACGTGTGCTTCTAACTTAGCCACTAAAGGCTGATTAGGCTACATTGTGCACATAAATCATGACAGGGGAAAGACAAACATTTTAATATGATAAATGGTTTGGTTTGTTTTGACAAGCAGCATGTCAGGTCGAGTGCCGTGGCTGACTTGAGAGGTGGGGCTATGTCGTCATAAAGTTGCCGGCTTAGCACCTACAGGCGTCTACACGGCGAAAGTTAGCCGGCGGTTTCAAAAGTTCCCACTTCGGAAGCCGGTTTCAAAAGCTATCGGTTTCAGTCTCCTAAACTGTCGGCGTCGTGTACACGCAAGGCATAACCGTTAACAAAACCTCACCGGTTTCACAAAAACCGGCGTCGTGTAAACGGCACCTTAGTGGATGAGGTGTTACCCTCTCACAACACAGTTGATTAGCCGATGCATTTGGCCATACACATACCTGATGTGTTAATGTACATAATGTACATATATAACTACCTAAGTCATTTGTAGCTAATGGATTCATGTAAAATACCTCTTGTAATAATCAATAATGGAATGTTTTAGCAGTGCTTTTATAAAGTATACAATACCTGAGACACTTGGCAAGAGACTGGCTCCTCCTTCACCTCACACACTTCCTCCAATGAGGGCTCTCCAGGGGCGGTATCTCCCAACACAACAGGGCCCTGCAAGAGGAACAGGGAGAGGACTCGCTGTCAGTGAGGCAGAGAGAGAGAGGAGGAGCTGTGAGGACGCGCAGGAGGAAGGTGAGAAGAAGGAGAGGGGCAAGAGAGGAAGGCGAGAAGGAACAGATAGAGAGGAGGAATAGAGGAAGGAGAAAAGGAACAGATAGAGAGGAGGAAGAGAAGATAAAGAAGAGAGAACAGGAGGCAGAGAGGAGAGCAAAAAGGAGAGAGGAAAAATGGGGAGGAAAGGAGAAGAGGGCAAGAAGACTAAGGAGTGGGCAAGAAAGGTGTCGGAGGAAAACAACCAGGGGATATGACTGAAAAGTAGTGGGAGGGAGGAGGGACAAGAGAGTTAAAAAATGAGGGAGTGCAGAGATAATGTGTGAGAGAGATAATGAACATACAGCTGTGTGTATGTGTGTGTGTGTGTGTGTGTGTGTGAGTGACCGTTGAAGGATGTCAGCTGACACTGAAGTCATGTGATGGCGTGTTGTATTTCACAGGCTTAAATTAAGAGCTGCACAGGGGACTGCCACAATCATATTCCCACTCCCATTTGCAGTGAAGGTGAGACATCTCACTTCCAAACGGGTGCACACAAATGTGTGCATGAGAGCACACATATAAAAGCGTGAACATTGTTGCCTGCTGGAGCTATGGCTTGCATGAATGTGTGTGTGAGGGGGATGTTGTTACCATGACAACGTTGCAGATGGGTCTGACCTTGCCGAAGTACATCTGACTGAATGTCACCAAGCTAGATGGGATCTGTCTGTAGATTTCTGTCTGGTGGATGTTGTTTGCGTGTGTGTGTGCAAAGAATAAGCCTGAAGATGTGCTCTGTGTTGTGATGTGCATTGGAAGTCTGTCTGCTGGCAGATCAGTGTGTGTATTTGTGTGTGTGTGTGTACTTTACTGGAGCGGATCTGTCTGTAGATGGCTGTTGGTGGATGCTGTGTATGTGTGTACCTTGCTGGAGCGGATCTGTCTGTAGATGTCTGTCTGCTGGCGGATGCGGTACTCCAGGTCTGACACATGAGCCTGAAGCCAGTTCCAGTGGCTGATAATGGAGGCCCGGTCCACAGCATAACGCCCCTCTGCACGTCGCCATCTACCAGGAAACACAGACACACAACACAGACATTAATAACAACACTCAGCATTCAGATCACACAACACTTTAAAACACCACACACGCATTACAAAACTCCATGAACATAATAATCAGACCCACATAGTGCTCAAACACAACACAATCCCACTGCAAATGCATACATACAATTAACATCTGCACACACCAGCATCACTGCCATAAAACGCACACTCAACCATCATAGTCATATCTGATTAAGCGCTCCTGCACCTACACACAATCATTAGATTATCAAAAGACTTCTCACATCATATGAGAGAGTCTGAAGTTGTCATTTACAAGTGAGAGAAAGCACAAGCTAAGTGTACGAATACAGCTCCGGTGCACAAAATTCATAGACTGTATGCCAGATGGCAGGTTGGCTTTCTCAATGGTTATTGCTTTATTAGATTTGGCAGGGTCAGGGCAAAACTCATTTGTGTGTGTGTTTTGAGGGTGTGTGAACGCGAGGGAAAGAGAGCGAGAGTGGAAGAAGTATGTTTGAGAGAGTGAATTGTACATGGGACACACACACACACACACGCAGAAGTGCTCTAACGGACCAGCTACCAGGGGCAACAGAACACCAAAACCCCTGGACATGGGGGGGGGGGGCCGCATGGACCGTGACCTCGTGACCTCGGCTGCACCAAGCTGCAGCAGCATGGACCGTGACCTCGGCTGAACCAAGCTGCAGCAGCATGGACCGTGACCTCGGCTGAACCAAGCTGCAGCAGCACCACTCAAGATTTCCCTGCATTAGCAGGCAGAGAGGAGAGGAGAGCAGAAAAAGGGACACCAGTAAAAAGGAAGATGAAGCTGAGAAACAGATTGAGCAAAGAAGTGTGAGTGAGAGAGTGTGTGTGAAAGAGAGAGAGAGAGAGAGAGAGAGAGAGAGAGAGAGTGTGTGTGTGTGTGTCAGTGAGTAAGTTAGAGCGAGTGCTGTTACATAACCCACTCTCCATTATCCCTGCCCACAGAGATCACTACAGCTTCTCTACTTTACATTCCACACACACACACATACACACACAACGCAGTACCACAGCGGATTTCCAGAGATTTCACTTACTCACACACACAGCTCAGAATGTCCAACACCCCAAAACCCACTATTCTAATACCCGGCAATGACAAAATTCAACAACTCAACATCTGCAGTATTAATATGCTTCAATACAGGACCCTTCCATAGATAAGAATCAACAAGAGACAAGGCATTACTACTATGCTGCGGCGGAACACTGAAAATCTTCAGATCTATTCCCCAAAACTGTTTGATTTACATTTCCTGAATGAACCTGTATTGGCAACTCTGACAAATTAATGCAACTCCACAAAGGACCCTACATTGATGGGGCAGGAGAGAGAGAGAGTGCACAAGATCCCTTGATTGAATACTGGGGGTGGAGGGGGAAGGGAGAGAGAGAGAGTGCACAAGATCCCTTGATTGAATACTGGGGGTGGAGGGGGAAGGGAGAGAGAGAGAGTGCACAAGATCCCTTGATTGAATACTGGGGGTGGAGGGGGAAGGGAGAGAGAGAGAGTGCACAAGATCCCTTGATTGAATACTGGGGGTGGAGGGGGAAGGGAGAGAGAGAGAGTGCACAAGATCCCTTGATTGAATACTGGGGGTGGAGGGGGAAGGGAGAGAGAGAGAGTGCACAAGATCCCTTGATTGAATACTGGGGGTGGAGGGGGAAGGGAGAGAGAGAGAGTGCACAAGATCCCTTGATTGAATACTGGGGGTGGAGGGGGAAGGGAGAGAGAGAGAGTGCACAAGATCCCTTGATTGAATACTGGGGGTGGAGGGGGAAGGGAGAGAGAGAGAGTGCACAAGATCCCTTGATTGAATACTGGGGGTGGAGGGGGAAGGGAGAGAGAGAGAGTGCACAAGATCCCTTGATTGAATACTGGGGGTGGAGGGGGAAGGGAGAGAGAGAGAGTGCACAAGATCCCTTGATTGAATACTGGGGGTGGAGGGGGAAGGGAGAGAGAGAGAGTGCACAAGATCCCTTGATTGAATACTGGGGGTGGAGGGGGAAGGGAGAGAGAGAGAGTGCACAAGATCCCTTGATTGAATACTGGGGGTGGAGGGGGAAGGGAGAGAGAGAGAGTGCACAAGATCCCTTGATTGAATACTGGGGGTGGAGGGGGAAGGGAGAGAGAGAGAGTGCACAAGATCCCTTGATTGAATACTGGGGGTGGAGGGGGAAGGGAGAGAGAGAGAGAGAGACAGAGAGAGAGACCCTATTGATACACTCCTCTTCTCACTTCTCAGTCTCAGAGGTCTTTTATAATTTCCTACAATTCTCATGAATTCTCAAACACAGAGCCATCACCAGAACAGTATGGACTGTGTGCAACAGGGAGAAAATCATAATGAATCAGAAAGCCCTCAACCGTAACCCAAAAGAACAGAGAGAGTGAGACGTTGAGTGAGACTGAGACAAAGCATCCCAGAAGAAGATAATCCTTCAAACCCACAGACTGTTTGTGTGTGTGTGTGTGTTTCTTTGCAGCACATGTCTCATACCAATTCCCATCTCTGTCCTTACATCTCCCATCCTCACCTCACACACACAGGAACCCACCAAACCCTAAGCCTCTCGTCTTGTACGTCAGCACTTCGGTCTTTCCCTACTGCCTAATCGCACGTGCGTACGCGAACACACACATATATGCATATAGTGTGGCAACCATTGTTACACTGACATACGATTTGTGCATAATAAGCAAACAGCAAAGTGTGAACTATGTAGGTCTACTAGTTCCTGCTTCACTCAAACACAGAGCAATATCCCCCCACCATTCCTCTTTTCCAATTAAAATGTTTCCACAGGAGTCTGGTGTGGGGGAGGGGCTCAGGCAGAAACAGCTGCACTTCCACAGGAGACCAGTGGGGGCAGAGATGAAAAGCAAGAGAGAAAGATGTGAATGTGAATACAGATGTTAAGTGTGGTTAAGAGGGTGAACGTACGTCTTTCAGTATGCAAAAAATGTGTTGCAGATGTCGGAAATCTTGTTTGTATGTGGGAGTCAGAGGATGAGAGAGACAAAGTGTTTGTGTGTGCGAGTGAGTGAGTCTGTGAGTTTGACTGCAGCACTGGTGTGTGGGAAGTGACTACAGCAGTGCCAAAGAGAACAGCTCCATAAAGAAACAAGCGAGAGAGAGAGAGAGAGAGAGAGAGAGAGAGATGAGGAGGGCTGGTGAGGGTTAATGCCCACTGAACGGTATCAGGAATGAGACACATCATCCTTTCAGGAAGAACAAATGGGCATTCTCTCAGTGCTTATTTTGTCTCATGTAACCTGGCAGATGTATTCCCTCTCTCCATCAAGGAGAACATTTAAACCAGTCTCACACATTTTCCAGAGATAGACATGTCCATGCATGTTATCTAAGTAGGATGGCTAACACTGTGATTAGTGCTCAAGCAACACAGAGAAAATGTTTGAACATTTCCTCAAATATTTATTTCCTTGCAACTATGTGCAGAGAAGGGACCAAACAGAAAGTCTGACCCAGTGAGTCCATCACCACTTGTTCCTCTTCATGACCTTACAGCAAAATAGCATTGCCGTTTTAAAGGACCAACATCCATAAGCTGTTAGGCTTTATGGTCCTCCTCATTAGGGGCAATTAAAGAAAAGTATCATAGGTGATGAGCACACACACACACACAGTGATAGCTGCCTCTTGGTGTGTCCATTCTGCTCTCCAGGCCTACACAACCATTTATGCATAATATAAGAACAAGGAAACATACAAACATCCGGGTGAAGAACATTTAGCAGCAGAGTTTATGGGGAGAGATGGCAGGAAATGGTCTGGCTCCTATGTCTGCCTCCCTCAGAGGATTACATGAATATTATCTTAACATTGGAGCCATCTCTGATCTATTTTAAAGAGACAGAGCATACTAGTAGACAAATACAAATGCACACAAATACAGAGAAACAGAGACAGACAGAGACACACACACCACCACGCAAAAAGAGGAATATAAATAGACAGGAAATTTGTCTGTTGCAATTCATAACATGGGTGGAGAAGAGACATGTAATGAAAGATGTGTGGGCAGATGCTACGTAACAGTGCAAAAATGGAGACCCATAAGAGGCCCCCAGACTGCAGACATCCACACTAGAGCCCATTAGCACAGAACTAAGCCCTCCTCCAGTAGCTGTCAAATGGACACATAACGGCCCGGAAAGAGGAGCTAGAAGGTGACGGGGGGGGGGGAAGGGAGGAGAGGAAGGGAGAGATGGAGAAAGAAAGAGGGAGGCATGAGAGTGAAGAGAAGGAAAAAAAAAAGAGATAGGCCTGGTGAGTGAAAGCGTGTGTGTGTGAGAGTGTGTGTGTGTGTGTGAGGGCGGGAGATAGAGCAATGAGTGTGCTCTCTGAATGGGCGGAGTCTGGAGAACAAAGGGGCTGATGTGCAGCCCTCGCCCTCTGCTGTACAACCCCCCCCCCCCCCCCCATCAGTCACATGACCAGATTCTCTGAACCAGCGAGCAAGAGAGAAGCCAAGCACTGGGGAAAAATGGAGGGAAGGGAGGATCTGAGTGAGCGTTTTTAAGAGAGGTGCCTTTGCATCAGGACACACACACACACACACACACACAGCCCAGAAGGGGCCTGTGTTTTACTGTAAATGTATTCTCTTTCTGCACTACTACTGTGAGTCATGAATAAATCAATAAAAATGCTGGCTGGCGTTTTTTCTTTCTTTTCTGTTGCCGCTTATTGAGTTCTGAGCTTCTGAGGGCCAACTACAAAATCACTTCATTCTAATGGAAATCACAGAGCGACCATATCGACAACACGCTGACTAATGCTCCCTTCTTTGCATACACAAACACATAGCGAATGTACAAGTATTCTTGCTAATCCCAAGGGTGAAAACAGAGGTAAAGACACATAAAATCAGTTTTAGATGGCCACCTAAAGCAGGGTCTTCACTTTAAGTTCAATGCAAAGTTGTCCTCCCTACTCACTGATGCACACACGCAAGACACACACAGCAGTTTTTTTTTTTTTTAATCCAATAGGCAAGAATTTGAACTTCAACTTGTTTCACATTACAAGTACTATCCGATCAAATGGCCAAGGTCAGACCTTTCTGCCCAGATGTGAACAGGGTCATTCATTCCCACATGAAACAGCACGTTTCGGTATACTGATAAAGCTTTGTGAGAAGTAGGCTAAGGAAGTCACAGCACTCAGTGAAGATTTCCAGCATTATGACTAAAATAGAGCAGGTAGGCATAGTTTAAGGTAGCTCACCCCTCTCTTCACTATTTCCACAGAAACTCCATACAAAGTTTTTTTGTTTGGGGGACAGGCTGCCCCCACTTTGTTTCCAGTTTTTGGAGCCTGGGCTGCCTACAGAGACCATTTTTTTTACAGTGTACTCACAGAATGGACAACTAGCAGATCATGAGGAGATGATTGCTAAATATGTGACAAAAAAAATGTATGGGCTTCAAATCACGTACGATCACTAAGTGCACCTTTAAGTCTCATACCAGTTAACCTAGCTATGCTTGCTACCTTCAAGAGTTATGTAAAAGTTGGCTGTTGCTAGGGTGTGTTAATAGGCCTATAACTAATTAGCTGCTGAGTGACAATATCAGCTTACCAATAAAAGATGGCTTTGGGTTTAAAGTGATCAGAACCACCTGAAGATGATGTAACAGTCATTAAAGGGAAACTGCATTTTTAAACCTGGGCCCAATTTCCACAGCTTTTTTGTTAACCTACGTAAACCTATGTGATCAAGCATATTGTTATTGGGTTACATACCAATCGTTTTCACCACTGAGATGCTTATAATGTTACTGTAAGTGTCTGACAACATATAAACAATCCCTGCAGAGATACAGCTGTGTCTGATTACCTCATTAATTGTAAATAAACTGCAGAAAGGGGCTTTTTCTAAAGCTAGTTTCTGACAGCCAGTTGTGCTTTAACTGAAAGTTTCTATTCACCAGACAAAAAAAAAAAAAAAAAAAAAAAAAACCCTCCAACCTCCAATACCACCGTATAGCCACACACACACACACAGTATGACATTTAAGTGGCCCCTGTTCCCCTCCCCCATGCAAGCCATGAGCTGTAATGGTGCAGGGAACGATAAGGAGAAGGGGTAAATAACTGCCACTATCGTGTGTGTGTTCTGGAAAATTCTACATCAACAAGTTATAGCCCTCGTACCTGTTTGAAGACCCACAAACATGTGCGCACACACGCACACACACACACACACACACACACACACACACACACACACACAGATATCACAAGCATGCACAAAACCAAAAGGAGGATAACATAAAACTCAGTGACAAAATAAGTACATTGTATGCAATACAACCACATGATAAACGTTTTACCAATGTATAAAATTGAACACACATCAGTAAAAAACAACTCATGATAAAAACAATTATGTTTACCATCAAGCTTTTCACAAGATGACTGCTAGGCGAACACATCACTATTCAAACCCATACCTCAAGTAGACAAACACAGAGAGTCAAAAACAAAAGCATCACACAACCACTCTCGGGGAAGTTCAGATCAAACACACTGAGGTTAAAAGGTCAAACACCCATTGTTCATTGGCCCATAGCTGTTCCCAATATCTGACACCACTAACTATCATACAACCCACAAGATGAGTAACCATTTTGAATAATAACCACTTCCCTTACATCGACATACTAACAATGGAGATTTCCATGTAATGCCTCACTGTTGTCAGGAGACGTTGGAGATACAGTGTCTTAGTATTGAACGGTAACTGGATAAACACGAGGAGGAGCCAGAATCAACAGGGACTGTGAGGCCAAGTGATGAGTACTCCATTTTAATTTCTGCTCTGTTGCGTAATATAAAAGCATGTTTTATACATAAGATAGGCCCTTAGTGTGTAAACACCCAATAACACTCACGGTTTCCAATTTGAAACCTTGGACATGCAGAAAGGAGTTAGGCAGCCATCGTTCTGAATTCCGGAATTCTGAAGCAGTGAGGAATGCTCCGAGAGAACATATAATCCTCAGGATTCTGGAATCTCACCCGTGAAACTTCGAGGGAAAAAAAAAAAAAAAAGTTGACCACAGGCTTATTATCCCACGGAATCGGTCATTGCCGCTGTTGCTTGTATTTCAGGAGAAAATATGGGCCTTGGAAAGAACAGGTAGCATGGACTGACCTGCCCCAGACATAACATGCTACACGCACACCACACCTTTACTTTTCTCAGCTTTGTGTGTGTGTGTGTGTGTGTGTGTGTGTGTGTGTGTGTGTGTGTGTGTGTGTGTGTGTGTGTGTGTGTGTGCGCGCGCCTTTCCCTCTTTGGCCTCTTCAGCTGGAAAGAATCTTCCGTTTTCTTTTTCCCCCACACCCTTTCTTTATTTAAAGAGAAAATGTTGTTAGCTACAATTAAATATGTGGGTGTCTCCTCCTCACCACACCAGGAGAGCCAGAACTTCATTAAAGCTTCACAAACACTGAATGAGACAAACACACAGAGACCAATGCTGTGCCGTCACAATGCCTCTCCAACACACATTCTTATGAAGAGTGGTTTAAAACCAACACAGGAAAATTCCCAGTAGCCTAACAAAGTAGCCCCACACTTGAATGTTGTGGCTTGGAAAAACTGAATGCCTTCTGGTTGGTATGTATGCACATAGTATGTATGTATGTATGTATGTATGTATGTATGATTCCTAGTATGAATGTAGACCTATGCTGCATAGTGATGACCTCTCATGCTGCTTTTTTACATGAATGGAATCACTGAATGCAACCGAGAAAAGGAGGGGCTTAGGCCTTGGTGCTTCAGTAAGGGAAACAGCTGGAATTTCATTGCATAGAGATAAAGTGTGTGTGTGTGTGTGTGTGTGTGTGTGTGTAAATAAAAAAGCATATCCAACGCTTTGGAAATGCCAATGTAACAACTCATAACCAATGTCACAACCTGCATCAAACTGAAATGGAGAAAATTAGGAAAAGACAGGGAGTGAAAGAGCATGTGAGGTTATGCAATGAGTGTGTGTGTGTGTGTGTGTGTGGGGTGCAGAGTAAACCAGCTCCAGATGTGAGTAAGCGAGTGAGCGAAAACGGAGGACGAACGAGAGGACACGGAGAGCAGTGGAGGCTGGAGTAAACATTGCGTGTCCGATTGCAGACAGGCTGGGAATACATCGAGTGGCCGTGGCAGCAGAACCACATACCTCACCCCCTACAGCCAGCTGTGGGTCAGCAGACAGGGAAAGAGAATGGAGAGGGGGCGCTTGAATTACTGAAGCCATCTCAACAACACACACAAAAAAAAAAAACATACACACAAAAGCGATGGGGAGAAAAAAGACAGTCTAGAACCAACAGTCAACAGGCTAACCGTCTCAGCCTTATTACACCTGTCGATCAAATGCATTCAGGACACGTCATTTCTCCCGTCCCCTTCAGTCCGGAGGCACTAGATATGTATCCCTTTGCCTCCTCTGCTGAAAATTAATCCATACTGTACATCTGATGGCTCAGATTCAAGAGATCAGTGCCAGATCAGCTCCACTGTCACCTAGCTGGGTAGCTGAACTGAACATTTCATTGGAAACAGCATGGGCTATCAATCATGATTTAGGTACCCAAAGGAGAGGCAGCCTTGAATGGACAGTGACCCACACACATATCACATACAGTTGAAACCAGAAGTGTACATAGCCTGTACATACACATGCTAAAGTTGACTAAAAAGAGGAATAGAAAATCATCTTTTGGAAATTTATCTTAATGCCTTGATTAAACAAATGAGGAAAATCAAACCTTTAAGCACACCAATTTTCTTTGTAAAAGAATAATGTATCGTAAATAAATAAATGTTCTTCCTTAAAATACAGGGGCTCATAGGTATACATACATCTCACCATTGGCATGGGGTACTTTCCATAAGATCATCTCTCAATGCAAATCAAACCAGCTATTATGCTAACTGAAATAAAACCATGCCAATCTCTAGGTATGGTGAAGGGAATGTGATGTGGGGCTATTTTAATTCCAAAGGCCAAGGGAACGTTATCAGGATGCATAGTATCCTGGATCCATAAAATCACAGACAGCTGTGACTTCAGTGTTGATGGAAGGCTGACATATGATGGGGTCATTAAGCATCAACTGTGAATACCAGGAAAGTAGGTACACAAAGACCTCACATTAATCATTACATAATAAATATTTCGTAATGTATTGTATAAGAGCCTTTCAATAGGCAACTAGATAGGTAGGCCTATCCATTTTGTCCCACCTTGATCAGAACTTTTCAATATGCTAAATGATGAAAATGTTAACATGATGTAAATGTTCAAATTGAGCAGTCAGTCAATGTATACGTTATTAGTTTTTGAAAACCTCATATATCGAAATAGGAATCAAAATTCTCTACTCTAAAAGGCTCTACTCTATGGTAACTTATGTCTCATCCAAATCAGGCCAAGAGGCAAGCTAAACGACTTGCTTAGATGATGGCGCAATGCTGTTTTTGGTCAAATGTTTTGTTCCCAGCTGCCTGGTCCATGGCCAAAATGAAGCGGCTCGACTTGGGGCAATGCACCGAGGAAGCAGTCAATGGAGTGAGTTATGAGAAGGAAGAGCATCGTCCTTCAGCAGTATTTCAAAGGGTGGCGATGATGCCGTGTGACCTTGACTGGTGTTCATGTGTGCATATGCCAGCACAGCAGGTGTGAGACAAGGCAAGGAGAAGTATCCATCTGATTATTTTTTAAAAAAAGAAAAGAAAGAAAAAAAGAATAGAAAGTTCATTCAAAGCCTTTACAGAAACACCATCTCAAGACTCTTGTGGGCACCGTTACTTAGCAACCCCAGGCAGATAGCACTTTATTAGAAAGGACATTTGCATAGGAGAGAGTACTTCCCTCTATGGTATTTTCAGAGTAGGAATCAATGAGGCAAATCTATGCCTGTTCAAAATCAATTGGAGGCCACAAGGCAACCTAAACGTTTTAGAGTATGCCACAATCACATCAGACGCTTGAGTGTCTCTAGCTAGCAGATTCAGGCTTGTGAAAGTCTGCTTGTGAAAGCAAAGGATCCATTTTCTAATGGCCATGCATTCACTCTTTTGCTCTCTCTCTCTCACACACACACAGTCACAGCACTGCAGAGAACTGCTAATCTCCAGCCTCATTCAGAAAGCACTCTCTGCCATAAACACACTGCAGCCATCAGACAGAGAGAGAGAGAGCGACAGAGAGGGGCGGGGGAGTCCGTGAGAAAAAGAGTAAGAGAGAGGGCACGAGGGAGAGAGAAAATTAGAGACAGAAATAGAGACGAGGGAGGGAGATGGAGGCACTAAGACTGATTTGATGGGTAGATGGCCAGCTCTCGTGAGTGATCCAGAGATAGACTGCAACAGACTTGACTAGAGGAGGCACTGCTGTGAACATAGGAGGTCATGGGACGAGCACAGAGGTGTGGAGAAAGCAGGAGATATGGAAAAGAAAAGAGAGATATGACTCACACCTTGACTAAATGTAGAGAGAGAGGGAGAGAGAGAATGTGTGTATGTATATCCTCAAACATGGGGATAGTCATCCTGCAGATGGAGTGCTGATCAAAGGTGTGACATCAAAGTTCACCCTGTGTCTGCTCTCTCTCTCCCGCTCTCTCTCTCTCTCTCACACACAGACACATACCTTATAAACCACAAACACACAGGTCTAAAATGAAAAGATACACCACACTACCACACATATTTAGATTCTTTCATCTTCAAACAGCCATATCTATGAATTCAAATGGATCATCTTTGTAGAGCCAAGCCAAATAGATGGAATTAAGAATTATCTTAAGTCACACACTATATGGACACATGCACACAAATAGAGAGGGCCTGGAGAGACCATTTGGTTTAGAGGGACAGAGGTGCTGGAGGAGAAAGGCATTTAAGTAATTTGACCAACTCTCAGCTTTTGACCTTTACCCCAGAGGAAAGGTCGCCTGGAAGAATCATTAACCAGCTACTCACCAGGAGCAATCAGTGAGCACACACATACATACACCTGGGATCAATGTTGATTGCACTTGTGCCTCTATTAATTGTGTTCCTAGAGGCAGAAGTAGTATTTTCCACTGATAAAAAGCCAGGGCTGGTCATCAAAGGGGGCTAAAATCATTCTCACAGTGCAGGAGTGATACAGACAGCATCACAGTTGAGGTTTATGCTAAAGAACCACCCCAGGCCCTACCCACCTCTCACTTGCTCTCCCTCCCTCTTGCTCTCTCTCTCTTTTCACAGACCCACAGCTCTGACTGAGTCTCTGACTGAGTAACAGCACCAGGCTCCTAAAATCACAGATGGCAGAGGAGGGAGCCATTTTGTGTGCTCCCTCTCCCTTTATCTCTCCTCTCCCTCTCTCTGAAGCTGGGTATGAGGAGAGCAGCATGTAGCCAGCTGCTAGTCACACTGCTGTCTGCTGTGGCGAGCTAGCCAGGAGAGAGTGAGTGCATGTGTGTGTTTACAATCCACGATCGGTGGTCTGGAGCGGCTTTTGGATAATACAGTGTAGCATGCGTGCGTGTGTCATCTTGGTCACTGAGTGGTCCATCACTCACACACCAAGTGACCAGTGCAGATTTTGCAGGCCTCATTCCATCCATCTCATGCCAGTACCAGACATTTACTTTCCACATTCTGTGTTCATCTTTCTCTTAGCCTTTCTCTTGGCCCCCCCCCTTTCCCATCATCTTTTCTCATGACTCTTCTGCTGAATCCCCTTCGATCACAGGCCAGATGTGCTCACTTTAGTGAAGGATATTACAGGAATATCCATGACCAGTAGAAGATCTTACTATTCATGTATTGTGCGCAAAGGGAAAAAAAACTATTCATTTCAAGGGGAGAAAAATGACAGAGAAACACCATCAGTTTCCATTCCCTTGAGACAAGATTGGGAGAAAAGGAATTTCCCTTTAGTTTTGGCTTTTTCCATTGGATTGTTTTCCTCTATGTGTGTGTACGTACAGTTGTCCGTACGTGCGCTTGTGTGTCACCAGGAATTTCCCCCTTGGCTGCCCTTGTGTTTACTTGAGAGCATAGCCACCTCCATGCTTTAGCAAGGTTAAGTGTGTGTGTGTATCCCAATGCTAGCTAGCTACACGTCATTAGCACTGCTGTGCCTCATGTGCATCCCACCCATCTCAACCACTGACTAGCATCCACAACGAGAAAGTCACAGAAAACGGCATCAGTGGTAATGTGGCAAGGTGAGCGGGCTACTCTTCCTATTCCAAACTATTTCCACTGGATCTACATGTAGGATGCCATTCAGAGCTCAAACGCAGACAGATGACAATTCTGAGATAGAGGGAGTGGGATGGAGATAACGTGCAGTATGAACAGGGAGCAAAAGGGAGGCACTTTGTTCAGGTCATATTCAGAGAGCCTGTGGACACGCACGCATGCACGCACAAGAGAAACTGTTCACTTTTAAGTCAGATGGGCAAAGCAGAGGAAAGAGCAGCACGCACACACACACACACACAAAAGAGAATCACAGACCTTCACAAGGTGGACATCCATAACTCGTCAAGAACACCACATATTCTCGTTCTCGCTCACACATGCACAAAGGCACACACACACACACACACAGAGACCATTGTGCCCTACTCGATCTTCTCAGAGGCACACAGTTCAGTGGCTCAGGAATCTGTTCTGTTGTGAGCAGACAATGTCAGAAAACAACAAGATTATCTCCCCTGAATTAGTGCTGCCTCCCTTACACACACACACACGGACATACAGATACTTACACACACTGACAGAGACAGACAGACAGACACACACACGAAGATGGCACATGGACAAAGCTGGTCAGGGGGTTCTCAGACATAAAGCTCTTTCAACAGGTTTAGGATTAAAATGGGTACACACACACACACCCATGTTGGTTAACTGTGGTATTTCCATGAACATGTGACAACTAAAACCCATTTGAATGAGTTGCAAAATATCTTAACAATACAACACCATCTCAGAAACACATACACACAGCAGATGTTCAACATAATCCAGTAAGAGGCGCATGGGTTAGATTCAGCCATGACTTCATGAAACGTGTACCACACTGCATCTTGCTTAGTCATTAACTGCTGAGTGCCAAGTATTTAGGACTGAGAATGAGACCCACAAGTCTGGAAATGTCTACCTTTCTTCCAGCCAGTGAAACACACACAGAGACAGACACACAAAACCTTATTTAAAGAAATAACATTTGCATCAATTCCTGTTTGAATCTACTCCCAGCTCACAGTTCTAGCTGTGATACCAGACAGACAGAGCTGCAAGGGGAAATTAACTACAGAGTAGATGAGGAACACGCCCCAAACCCAGAACCCACTGGATCTCCGAGGAGGGCTAGAGGGAGCAGCTCAACCTGGCCTTGATCTGTAGCAGCTAAGCCAGAAATCTAACAAATGTGAACATCACCACACTGCTTCTCCTTGAGTTTCTCTGTGTGTGTCTGGCTCCCCCTCTCTCCCCTTCTGTCCTCTCTTGGTAATCTTCCCCTTTTGTCTGATATGGGGCCAACAGCCCTGAAATACCAAACAGTCTACAGATAAAGCTAGAGTTCAGATTCACATTCGGAGAATGGGGAGGACTTTGACCAAACAAAGAAAGCACAATGAGAAACGCTGCTCCACAAAGTAAGATGAACAAATTGCAGTACTTCTTCATATCATTTGAATTATCCTAAACTTGAAGTTCAGTACAAACCCAGCACACCCCTACATACACACACACAGGACTTGTACAGTAGTCACAAAGACTCACACCAACATGATGTCTTGCACTCTCTTCCTCTTCCACACACACACACACACACACAGACAGAGGAGTCCTTTCATTGGGGTCCAAACACTGCAGGCGCTGCCAGGTACAGATGATGGGGTGGAGGGAGAGAGGGGAAGAGAGAAAGAAAGAGAGAGAGGAAGAGAGGGGGAAAAAGGAGGGAAAGTGAAAAGTGTAGTGTAATGCATTAGGGAGAGTTTAGGTTGCACTGAGGGTGGTCCTTTCTTATGGTAATGGGGGTGTTTATTTGGCACAGTTATTTCAAAAGCAGCAGTTGCTTCAACTTCATTTCCCCTAAAGGGCAGAATGGTTCTGAGGACAACACCATCCCTCAAGGTCCCCATGGCAAAATCAGGCAACTCCTCCTAGTTTAATTTTCCCCCAGTTTCTTTCTGAATCGGTTGACAGTTCAGATTTGAACAGATTTAGCAGTGAAAAAACATGGGTAAAGGGAAACCATAACAGAGCTTCTGTTAGAGAATGGCACAAAGCTGGAAATATGGCCTTTGGGACGGTGCAGGAAAACTACTTCCTCCCTCGCCATAAACAGAGAGCTGCAGTTGTTTATGGCCGGCTGTGATGGGAGCTGCTGCCAGAACAACCTACGCTTCCTTGATGCCCCTAGTAAAGTTGATGTTAACTGTGCTACCACAATTCTTAATATAACCATTAACTAAATATACTAGGCTTCCTGTTAGCTTCAACTCAACCTCATGTTTTCAACACTACAAGCTGTGTTACGTTATGGTTACCAACACCCCCATCACCAGTTTAAATCAATGCCATATCAGAACCTCGTACAGCCACGTCCACTACTGACAACATGGCCAAAGATGGGCATTCAAGTTTATCAGTCAAGAAAACATGACTTGGCTGCTTTACAACCCTGGGTAAGGCAGAAAAAGGAAAGGCACAGACTTCTTGGGAATCCCTTTGTTCTTTCGGTATGAGCTGTGGGGTGAAAGAAGTGTTCAACTGGGGCGCAACGCAACCATGTCAGCATGCCACAGTTGTTGTTTCCGTTGACAAGAAATTGTGAACAACCAGGAAAGCAGGAAACAGAGTTGGGGAGGCAAAGAGGAAGGAATGACATGGGTGAAGGGGAGGGGATTTAATCTGGCACATCTAAAAAAAATAAACACATAAATATCCATGCAACCTTGCATCCAAAGACACAGTGAAGGAAAGTACCAGTGTGGACACACAAATTCAGACACCTCTTGTCCACCCCACTTTTGGGATGACTGAAGGAAAAGGTACGGGACACACATAGACCCAGAAATCTAACAGAAAATCATTCTTCAAGCATCTACTCTCACTCAATTATAGGTTCCAAAATCGATATGCATCAAACAAGACAGAATCCAGCATTGTCTTAGACTTCTTGATAAAGATAGATATTTTTTTCATTTCTTCATTTCATTTTTCAATTTCATTTTCATTCTCCACAACACATGAACATAAAGATATTAAGAATCTAACAAGGTGTGATTACATTTTTAGGTAATTTTCATGGGGTTGCTAGAATGTGAGAACAGCTCAATGTCATTGAATGTGCCAATGCTGTGCAATCGTGGATAAATACAAATAGTTAATTACACTGTTATAACCATGTATAATATCTATGTATGGTACAACATTGCCACTTTGTAAATAAATGTCCATACAATGAGTTACTAACAGATTGAGTTTCATGCTTCTACTAGCATCCCCACATGTAATTTTAGTCCTGAGAATGTTTAGTACTGAAAAACCTCCCCTCCTTGTTTCATAATTATATTTATGTCCATTATTGTGAGAGACCTCAAACATTGGGCAAACAAAATATTGCGTTCAAAGGTAAAAAGCACTGTTTGTGATCAAATGGGTAAGAAACACAAGTTTATAAGAACTGCAATATCACTCTTTTTGCCATTTCTTTCTGAATATAGAGCCTCATAGAAAACCAATGCCGTGTTTCCTCTAGAATTTTTTTTAACAGTGGCGGCAGCCAGAAGGGGAGGATACGTTGCAGGATTATTTAAAAAGCAAATGTGCGTCTGCCCTGATTCTGATAGGCTACCGTGGCAGTATTAATTAAACCGTGAGGGGCCACCATGCTGAAATAAACGTAGAGGAAACACTGCAATGAGTATGCTGTACAAGCTTTTTGAGAGCCAGTCCTACTGAAAACATGTTTGTCTTTCAACTTAAAAAAGTGCGGGCTGGCTATGAACAATACTAATGATAATAATCATACAAAAATAATACTTTTCAACATATTAATGCCTAAACATGGCTTCCCAGATAATGAGTTTTTCCCGCCTGAAACGGGAACAATTTTAATGGCTAAAAAAAGGAATATAAAATATGACCGGATTTAAAACAGAAATATTTCACAGGGCTTGGTTTTGGGACTTCACGATTCTAACATCTGAGATAGCGCAGCAACACCCTAATCTGCAGCAACACCCTTATCTGATTCAACACAGAGTGAGCCAGGCATATTTCATCAATAGGTGTGTTCCCTAACTTCATTCCAACACTTGCTTCAATTACAAACCACTGGTCATTTTCTCTCATGACCTCCATCCAGTCAGTCTACATCCCTTTCTGCCATGTCCACCGTCAGAAGTAATTCTGTAAACAAAATGTCAAATCACTTCCCATTTCTCCAGTCTTCTGTCCAATCATAACCTACACACAGATAGCATCACTTCCCATGAGGTCAAAGAAGTGAAGCATAGATATTTTCTACAGCTGCACAGAACCTCCCATCCCCCACTCCTTGACACAGCAGCAGATCATGTGAGTTTCTGTCACGGCTCATGGCTGACAAGCCTGCAAGGGGTGCTTACGTGTGGCTGCGGTTTCTCCATCTTTCATCTGCGCAAAACCGCAACAACAGGCTCCCTACTCTAACGTTGTCTTCCTACAGCCTTCTCATGCACAGTACGGTGCAAAATTCATAGACCATGCTCAGCAACACCTGCACACACACACACACACACACTGTAGTTTAGAAGACAGATGCAGACTGCACAACATTTGGCAGTGTTAACCTCTAAGCCAACATGCCTGTCAATCATCTGAAACTTCAGTCTGGAACTAAGCTAAGCAAAGATGCACATCACCCACACGGCCTCATAAAACGCAGCCTCATCTGCTTCTGACGAAGAGCAGTCAATAGCCCTCTATATCATCTAGGGAAGTTAAAGATTCTTCATGAAAAATATTTTTCTTCTGACCAAAAGCCAGCTCAGTCCAATAACTCCAAGGGGCATCTCTCTCTCTCTCCCTCTCTCTCACACACCTGCTGATGTATTCCTTTTCAACAACTCCAGCTTAGCAACAACTAGCTTCAAGTCTGAGGGGGCCGTTTAGGCATGTGGTGTTGTATTTCGATAAGAAGAAAGGCAAACCTAGATACAGCTGGAGTCTTAACTGCGCGTGTAGATAAAAACACACGGTCCAGGTGTTCAGCAGGAGGGTGAAAAGCTCCACTCCCCTCCTCCCAGAGAGAGAGAGAGAGAGAGAAAAGAAGAATCAGAGTATGACAATCAGACGGGGAGAGGGAAAAAACCCCACATCCAGGTCAGCAGCCTCACTTCCAGTCAAGCCGTCAGGTTAAGATGACCCGCTCTCTTGGGGTACATGCATGAACAGTTGGATTCATGCGCAGGTATAACTACGACCACAACCAATGTGGTCTAGTTAAGGTCTTCCGTTTGGGTGTCTTTCTAATTTTGCACTCGTGTGAGAGATGCACTATAACCATTACAGAGTACCTGAAGGCAATACCTTGCCTATTGCTTGCTTCTGACCAGTCTTATTGACCCCTTGCAAGTGACGTCACGTTTTGTTCGCGCCACAGCAAAATAGCCTAGTGGACGGCAAGAACACGAATCAAATCAATGGGTTGTAATGGGACATATTGCTCAGCTAGGAGATTATAGTGAGATTTAACCGTAGTAATGCCCTTCCACGACTGTTGGCTTATTGTTTGGAATACAACAACATCCCATGTTCTTGCATAGATATATTTTGGTTTGTTTTCTTTGTGTTTCGGGAGTATTTCAACCACAATTGCATGCTTATCTCCTCAGTGTATGAAGCACAGCAGCGGTTGCTATAGCAACCATAGACTCTGAACAGGACGGCAGATAGCACTTAGGCAAAGTCTTTGGCAAGATCTGAATGTAAACAGATAATACCGTTCAAGTTTTTTTATTTCCTATTTCTTTCAATTCTTTAACTTAAGACATGTAGGCCTAAGAAGTAAGTTTATTCGCTGGGCAACGTACAAACTGACGAGTTACATTAGCCCTAGCACTATGAGCTACGATAAACGTTAGCTAGAATAGCTAGCTTCTAAGTGTGGCAGCTAAGTTATTATTTCATGTTCTGTTATGACATTCTTAACGTTTTTACAACTGATAAAAGCAAGACAAATAAAGTAACCAAATCGCTTTGCAATATTTTAGTCTAGAAATACTTATGGGTGTTCATTTACCATAATGTTAATTACAGTAGCCTAACGTTATGACCTAACGTTATCTCCACTTGCTGTTACCACCAGTTTTAATAACTTTACATTTGCGATCATGACCCATTTCATCTAACAACACCACTGGCATCTTTCCTTGACTATCAGACCCCAAACAGCAATACATTGAACTACAAAGATGTTATAGTAATGGTGTTCAGTTCATCATAATCGTTATGACATAATGTAATTTGCCGTCCGTCTCCTATCTTTTTGCCGTCCAGCATGGAGCAGTCACGTGACTTAAGTCACGTGTCTGCAAGGGGTGAATATGCTTTGAATCCACAATTAAGTCATGGTTATTGGTAAGTACAAGGAGAATAGCAAGTAAAATTAAAACTACACATCCAAAGTGTCCACAGCTGCCCATGTGCACTTCCACTAGCAGGTATAATCAAAGCCTTCCCTCTCACCCCTCTCTGCAGTCTGACGAAGCCCATTTTCATCAACACAGATCACACTGTATTGTGACAGCCACTTTAACAAGCGTGTTATACTGCATTACATGTACTCTGAATAATAGAGGACATCGACCCCCACAGAGACAATGGCTGTACACATTTCCACATCATAACATTAAAAAAAGCATCTCAAACAACATAAAACAGCAGTAAAACAAAGAAACTAAAAGGAGAACTAAAAGGAGGGGAATTTTTCGAATGGGCCTCGTCTTTAATACCTTGAAGATATGCTAAAAGATATGCACTGCACAGCCATCCCTCATGTGCACGCGCGCACACACACGCGCGCACACACACGCGCATACACGCACACACACACTCTCCCATGCAGTGATGAGATTCAGAGGTGAGCCACTTCAAAAGCTCCTGCCATGAGCCCAGAACAAAGCCAGCCATGCAAACACCCAATACCATTGTTATTATCCATCAAACCAGGAAAGGGGAGGAGGTGGAATGGTTGGAGATGGAAGAACAGGTAAAAGAGGGGTGAAGAGCAGCTTGACAGCTACCGGATCTAAGGCCTCAACTACAGGCTCTTGATGTTTCTACTAGCTGATGCTCCCATCACGCAGAGCCTTAGTTAAAGATACCGGAATACTGAAATCAGCTTTGGGGAGAAGGCCAGTGCTGGTTTCCCACTACTAACAAAAGCAGCTCTCTTTCGCTGCATGACTGCCTCATCAACACACCAGTAACCTTCAATCTTATCTTGGCCTCCCTCAGAAAAAAGCTTGTGTGTGTGTGTGTGTGTGAGAATGTCTATCTGAGACAGTTGGGTTTACATACTTTTGACCGTTTGTTTGGAAAGACGAAGGTTACATGCGTGTTTGCGCAAACACACTACATGCCTTTAACGTTGGTTAAGAGAATGCGGGGGCATGGTTTTTGGTATATGTTCATCTGGTTTTACACACCTTTGAGTGTTTCCCCGAGTGTATTCCAGCTAGCCTGAGTGTTTCCCCGAGTGTAAAAACCCTGACCCCTAAAGGTTGCAGGAGCAAGCACCCATCCACGCCCGTCATAAAAGCTCATTCAAATGTGAGCCAATGGTGCCAAAAAAAGGCATTCCACTCCACTTCATTCCATTCCTCCCTAGCTTGGGGCTCGGGCCTGGAACCTAATCCCGAGTAATCGTAATCCTCAGCCTGATTAAAAAGACGAATGTAATTCCCCGGCTCGGCTACACTGATGTAGACTCATCTTTATTGAGGAGGGGGAGGAGGAGAAACTAATGAAGGAAGCAGGAAAGATAGACAGAAGGGGGAAAAAAAGAAGTGAAAGAAGTTAAATGAGAAACATGCTGAAATCTGGATGAGCAACAGGAGCACAGGCATCATCCATTTAAATCCTGGGCACAAAATGACCTGTCAAAGGTGGATGGCCGCAGACACAAAGGTGACTGTGATAAGGGGGTGCAAATAGAACATGTATGGAGGAATACAATGACAGCCTGAGCAGAAATAATAACCCGGCCTAACTGGCTGGGTGAGCTGGCAGGGAAAACAGGCTGAACTTGAACACAAGGAGGTCACCAAGACCCACAGAAGCAATTATTCAGACACACACACACAAAGCATTACCCAAGCAGCATTGCACATTGTTCTTTTATTCCTTTCTATACCCCATAAACCACCGGGGTAATTACATAAAACACAAACTCAATAGGTGAGAAAGTAAGAGATAGGGTACATTACGAAACATAGACCCAAAGAGATAAACAGAAGGACAAGGAGCAAAAGACAATCAAGCAGGCATGACAAAGCAGGGAGATGAATCCAAGTCTACTTCCTCCACCACTAACTCAACAGGAAATGAGAGAACTGGGACAGAAATTCAACATGGCTGCTGGGAAGGCAAGCAAATGGATGCTGGGGCTGCTAGTGGGTTTTGGGTTTCACTCTCAAATTGCTCATCTATTCATAAGAGGAGACTTTATTAGCAATAGCTAGGCTAATAATTGATCTGGATTTTATCCAGGGTTAGAGAGAGAGAGAGAGAGCGAGAGAGAGGAGGGAGAGTCCAAAGAGAGGAAGAATACAGGGGTGGAAAAGGGAGGGAGAGTCAGAGCAAAAAACAGAAAGGAGGGAGAGAGAGAGCACCCTCACGCACACATTCAGATCCCTGGCAGCTTAAGCTAATTTAACATGCCTCCTTTTGTGGCTGCTTTCAGGAGCCGTCTGTGCTCTCGATCAGATGAGCATGAATGAGGCTTTACACGAGCTGACACTGTTGCCGGGAAACCGAATCTTTCAGGCTGAAAGGGTGCCTGTAATCACACACAGGAGCCATACGTACACACACACAGACACACACACACACACCCATTAATGAATGCATGCTTCTCTGACACACAGGCACACACATATGGCTGCCCCTGAGGCTCTTGCGGGTTCAGGTATCAAATGGTTAAATGGGTCATGGGACGGGAGGGCCAGAGACAGGCCATACGCTGAACCCAGGTTATCATGTTTACCCAGGCCCTGCCAAAACACTACTAATATATCTCAGCTTTTACAGTGTGAGTTAAGAGACAGGACTGATCCCACATCAGCACAATTACAGCCAAGCTGACACCAGATATAGAAAACTAGCAACTGAGGGATGCTTCAGACAAGGTAGAGGCATGTTTTGTTCACAGTGACCTATGATCGTGATTAACGTGAATTTATACTTTTATGCTTGGGGTACCAATACAACAGAAACATGAGCAGCAGAGACACAAATCCCAAACACAGGATTGTAAAATAAACAGGAGGCAGGTGTATGGACACAAGGGTTTAGGGGTGAACATGTATTAGAACAAAAATATAACCCACCTTTGATGGTGCTGTTCATCCAACCCTATCCGGTGTGTGTGTGGCAACTACTTATTTTAGCCAACCCATGTCTATTTGAGACATCAAATACATTCAACAGCATATCAGCCCAGAAGTATTAAGGAACCACATGGCCTCAGCACTAAGCTAAGGATTCCCAGGTTATGGTCAAAAAGTCCAAGGCAGCAGAATCATGTTTACACTGTGGATTTTTCCAGGTCATTTCACATACACAAGAAATTAGGTGGTGTGCATTCACTGCCACGCTAACCAGGGGTGATGAGTATTCATGGACACACACACACACACAGCAGTAGGATTCAAGTCTAGTGCCTTAGCCACCTGTATCAAGGGCTGGTATCTATGGAAACTTGAGGATTTGGGTACAGACAAGCCACGATGAGGGGTAACATTAGGACTCTTAAGCGAGCAGCGTTAATGATTCCTAACATCACTATTCAATAACCTGCTCTACAGGTCCTCACAGAACTGCTTCCCAAAGCATAGCTATATAGGATAAACCAGAGCCGAATGTTCTGAGCTATCCCGTTATGCGATTGGTCCAGAGGTGGTCATATATATACGGATAGACCATTAACACCTGCTAAGCATCCATACTCTTCAGACTAAACCAAAACAATAATTTCCCCAGTTCCAAAACAACTTCAGGCACACTGGAGCAAATGACCGTAAACAATGTCAATGTTGGCCTGTGAAATACAATGTTAACAAAGTCACAAGGCTAGCTGGAATCAGTCAAAGCACCCGACCTATCAAGACTGGTCAAGGCAATCTGATGCAAGCACAAAGTAACCTTAAATGGAAAATGTGCTGAACACATAATGACAATGTTAAAAATGTGAAAATAATATAACATAGTCCTGTTTAAATAAATCCTGTTTTCTGTGCGTCTTGTGTCAGTCATTCTCAATCTTAGCATTGGTATGTTATAAGTCCTTAAGCTATGTACAAGTCATTGAAAACAAAACTAACTGTGATCAAACTTTTGTCTGTGCTCTTAACTTTTTTAACCCTGGAACACAAGTACTCCTTGAAAATAAGAAACCCTAGTCCTAGGTGTCTTCACCTTCAAAGGCACAGGGAATGACTTTGGGAATGCAAACATGGCCAGGTGTAGCATTACATCAAAGTATCACGCGAGGCCACGACTGCTGGCAAAACCATGCCACACCCACCCACCCACCACACCAGACTCTGATCGCTCCTCACTCCAGCATCTGTGTGGGAGAGTTTCTCAGGATCACAGTAGGGCTGGGCGATATGGCTAAAAAATAATATCGCAATATTTTCAGTCTATTTCAAGATATACAATATATATCTCGATATTTTGAAATTTTCTCAAAAGGACTTCATGAATTCTCACTTTCACCCTATGATGTTTTAAATCATGCCAGTATGATGCAGTAGGCTAGGATAAATCAGTCCAATCCCTGCAAATTATATCCGCATTAACACATTCTTGGTTATTCACAGGTTTCTATTTTACATTTGCATGTAAAAGCAGGGGTGAAAGTAGTTTTGAATTCTTGCCAGTAGCCAACTAAGTTTCACATAGGGAAAAGTGTGCATGCAAACATTTCAACACACCTAAATAGGGTACATCAATTGATTTATTTTAGCCTAGAATGCAGAGCATTCATCATGGCCTGTTATTTGGCTTTGTCATTATCTCTTCTTTCCCTGTCTTCTTTAAAAGGCTCCTCATCCTATCCAATCTTCAGGATAAACTGTAAACTCATTTCTCTTTTTGCATGGCTTCATGGCTTTAGTTAACTTTCCAAATAGTCTAAATTTAGCTGGTTTTAATCTGCCACTGATATGTCTCCATATGAATGATGATGGCTTACATCGGATAGAAGGTAAGGTCCATGCTTCCTTAATTAGTCGTTCGGTTGTTGGTTGATAAATAAGACACGGTTGCGTTTTTGTTTTGAAACAGTCAGATGCACTCATAGACAGTAGTCTAATCTGCCTCAATGCGCAGATCTCATAAATTTAATTAAAAAAATCAATCTGGAGAGAAGCATAGGCGAACATTTAGCACGAGAAAAGCATGTGTGGAGAGTGAGATGTGAGCATTTGCGCTGTCGTTTCGAAACAGTCGGACGTGCACAGACATAGACAGTAGGCTAGTCCTTCAGCCTAATGCAGGGATATTTGAAAATCTCTTGTATTTCGTATCGTGTAACCAAATCAGAACTGCATCCATCTATTAACCTAACTCATTGTTGAACAACGGTTGCCTATGGTAGGCCTACCCATAGATAGAAATGCTACCGCCGCTTTTGAACTGAAAGTTCACTTCTTCTCGTCTACACTAAGACGTTACCCCCTCATCTCAATAGATTGTTCAGGATTGGTTGGTGAGTGTGTGATGTGCGTTGTTCACGTTGTTACTGAGAGGGAGAGGGAGAGGTTAAGAGAGATAGGGACACGAAACGGCAAAGTAAGTGTTGGCGCTTAAAAAAATGATGACTGTGAAATACTCGATATTTGCGATATGACACTTTAATGTATCTCACGTACAGCAAACTGCGATATATCGAATATATTCGGTATATCGCCCAGCCCTAGATCACAGCCTAGTACAGCCGAGTGGCTCACATTGGAATAAGGTGACATGAATTTCCCTTCAGCCTATCACTTGCTTTAGGAGCTTTCTTTAGAATGAGGAGAACTACGCTGCTCTCCCGTCTCCCTTATTCTCATTCTTTACCTCACACACACACACACACACACACTTACTTGTGTGTCATAATCTGCAAGTAAGCCTATTTGGTCTTACACAATAGTCATGTGACTTGACTTCTCACTGAAATGTAGGTTAGCCTGCCTGCATCTGTCTATGCTGGCTGCACTGCAAATAAACACTGCTGCCTCAACATTCCAGAAACCTTTCCACCATGTGGCACGCCACGAGGGTCAAAAAAAAAAAAAAAAAAAAAAAAAAACAGACACTACGATCATGAACATGATCTAGACAATCAAGGCATCTTAAGAACACAAGCAGAAGTCATCCTTGACTCACTTTGTAACCATCAGTGCAGATTATAAAATGAGCCTAAATACCCGTGACCACCACACCTCCACTTTCATATTCTGACCAGAGGGGTGACATAATTGACTGGCCACCATGTGGCCTTATAAATACCACTGCAAGCCACCTGTCACAAGCTCAAACACTCCCAGAGCAGGCTAAAGCTGAATCAGCAGGCTGATTGGTTCAGCACGCTAGTGCTGAATGCCTAATGGCTTTCTGGGTAAAAATTAGATCCTCTAGTTAGCCTAGCCCATGTCCAAAAACTCCCAACAGCAGCTCCCAATAAAGTCAAGGGGAGAGAGCAGAGTAATACCAGCTTTGGCTTTAAGTAGTTAAATTTAAGCCTGGTTCTGTCCATTTAGTCCGTTTTTAACCACACCTTTACCACTCTCTTTGAAGCATGTCCTTTTTGTGTGACACTACGTGTGCGTTGACATTTCTGTTAACCGTTTTCACTCTCAGAGTAGGTCCCGGGTGTCGGTGTAGTTTCGGCAAGATAAGGGACCCAAACCCTGAACTTTGTGAAAGAAAACCAGCCAAGAGCACAGGCCCAGTCTCTCCGCTTTCAAGTACAAATATTGTTTGACACAACCAGCAACTCCCGTCTACACTGAAACACATACAGAGCTCAGTCTTGCACAGTCTCAAACAGAAGCACACGCACAGCCACACACACAGACACTTATGAAGGGGATTTCAGGGGTATATTTTGAGTAGAGCTCTCAGCTGTCTGCTACACTCAACTCAAACTCGAAAGTGAAAGTTGCTTAATATCAGACATGAAATCTAGTTTTCTTTCCGAAAGTCCTATCTTTCAGTTTCCCTAACAAACACCTGCAAAAGTCAAACTTTTTTATGGTCATAATATCAGTTTAGGAGGCTTATAACCACATAGGAATGCATAATATGCAAAATGTTGGATTTCTGCAAATATTTGATACATCAATATTTTAAAACTCATTTAATGTATATACAAATCTTTTTCAATTACCTTTAAGGGTTCATCCTGTACTGGAATTAAAGTATTACTCTTAGGGCGCATTCACACAAGACCCTTTGGTCCGGACCCGGGTTTGTTTGGACCGAGGCTTTTGCTAATGTGAACGCACTCTACTGAACCTGGGTGCGGACCCGGAATAGAAAACAGAGGTCTGAGGTACGGTTCGCTAGAACTCTGGAGTGGTTTGAATGCTATCTGTTCCAAATCCAGGAAATAAACTGCCATTTTTGCGACATCGCCAAGCGATATTGGTAAATAGAAGCTAGTGTTTATGACCTAAACGGACCCAGGTGCACAAATAATAATGTAATGTAAACAGTGACCAGCTGGGTTAGGGGGGAGTAATCACACTCGGGTTCGGTCCAGTTAAACGGACCAAGTGTAAAGGTAACCTTATCGTGATGCCTTAGTTTTATAGGCAAAATATTCACTCTCATTCATCCTACCCTAAATGTAAAAATGGACATTCACTCACGTTCATACTAAAAAATAAAGAAATCATGGTGTAGAAGTAAAATACACATTTTGATATATGACATTCAAATAAAAACCTACATTCTATTTGGAGATAATCCAATTCTCAAGCAATTATCTGCTGATGCCGATATTGTACCAATGATATAGCATATCCCAAAAATCGTGCTCCCTTATTACACCACTATTAGCATGATGATTTTTCCAGACAAACCACCAATTAGAAAACTACAGCTTGCTTGCACTGACCATTAAAACAAAAAAAAAACACAGACCTATCCTCTAACAGGGGACTCAAGAACCCTGATGAAAGAGGCTTGCATCTTGTAACATTCCACTGTGGCAAACCTTTCATTCTTCGCACTAGGGCTGGGCAATAAAACGATAGCGACATGTATCGCAATAGACATGTAACCGATATCAATTAAAAAATACGTTCGATAGAACATTCGATAATTAAAAGCAACACACACCTCCCGCCTTACGTTGTCCATAGATAAATAGGCTAAATATAGCTATATACATACCAGAGTAGGCGATAGAAGTAGGCCTACCTCAACACAGACTCTCAATGAGTCCTTGCCCCGTGCAATCTCTCTCTCTCCCTCTCAACAGGCGCATCCCTCCTCAGCATGCACATGTAGGCTAATCCAAACATTCACAATCGTGCAAGACAACTGGCTAAATTGCTATTAAATTCGGTTAGCATCATTAGCACGCTGCACAAATTTGTTGAAAACTGTTGCATTCAAATTGACTGCTAAATTCGAATAATCTCAATCGCGATGCAAATGGAAAATTATTTTCCAAGACTCAAACGGGCCTGTCCCAAGGAGAAAAAGTATTCATTTGAAACTTAAACACTCGTGGGGAAACTGAACAGTCTAGTAGACTACTTTGTTTACAATATTTCCAGGCTTCAACCAGTGCTGCTTTTCATTCAGACTTATGTGCACATTTATTTATTTGAGTGTTTTTCATGATTATGTTGCTATTATGCTATTCCTTTTCCTTGTTTGCTTTGATTGATAACTGGTGATTAAAATCAGAGGAAGGTTAAGTTTAAAATAAAAGTGTTTAAATTGAACTTTTTTCCCCCCCTTCTGGTCCTTATCTGAAATATATATTTTTTAAAAATCAATAATTATCGATATCGACTGATATGAAATACTTATATCGTGATGCAGTTTTCAGCCATATCGCCCAGCCCTACTTCGCACACACACACAGACACTTCTGCAAGTGTACTCACAGCGGCACGTGTCTCTGCTCCACGTCGACGCGTCCAAGCTCCTCTTCCTCCACGTCCGTCTCACCGCCACTGCTGCTCTCTGTGGCGTCCGAGTCGAAAGCCCCTTCAGCCGCGTGCAGGTTGGTGGCGCCGCTCAGGGACAGCCTCTCCAGTTCCGCTGGCACCGAGCCACCCTTAAGGAAGCGGCCCAGGCCCTCTCGCTCCTGGGGGGTGAGTGCGGCGGCAGCTGCGGAGGATGTGGAGGCAGAGGTGGAGGCGATGGGAGTCTCCCTCTTGCGCAAGGCCTCCAGAGGCCCCAGTGTGCCCTGCAGGAGTCCTCCCAGCTGTTGCTGGATGTGCCGCTCCACCTGCTTGGCCTGCACCACCTGCAGACGCTTGCGCAGGCGCCGTAGACGGCCTTCGATCTGGCCTTGCCGGCTCTGGCTCTGCTGCGTCCGCTCGCGCAGCTCTGCTCCGAGGCTGCCCGGTGCTGGTGTGAGGTGATGTGGAGAGCTGCTGATGGGGGGTGGCGGTGAGCAGGATGGTGGGATGGAAGAGTCTGTTAACGCCAGCGATGGGGGGCGGTCCGTACTACTCCTGCTGCTGTTGTTGTTGTTGCTGCGGTCTGTGGGGTCCTGCGACGGGGGAGAGACGCTAGGTGGAGGCGGTTGCTCAGGGTTACTGTTGTCCTGGGAGACGTCGTCTGGGTGCTGGGGGTCCACGGCGCCTCCTTCAGCACTCCTGAAGGGGCCATTGCCATGGAGACCCCCTCGCGAGGCGCATTCCAGAGGTGGAGGGGGAGAGTCCGACCCTGACCCCGATCCTGCGGGCGTCCTGATGCCGTTGGACCCTCCATTAAGTGCAGCAGGGTTGTTGTTAATGCTGGTGGCCAGCAGTCCATCTCGCTCTGCATTGCCAGGGGCGGGCTTGGCCAGCTTCTTGGCCATGCCGTTGACAGGGGGCGTGGGGGTGCCCACGCCACCAGTGCCACTCATGAGGCTGCGCAGGCGCTCCTCGGAGAGCTCCAGCTCCAGTGACTGCCGCTGGCGAGGCAGCAGGGCGGGCAGGAGGCCGTGCGTCTGCAGCAGTGCGACACCCTGCAGCTTCAGGGACTCTTTGCTGGACGGCACCGGCGTCACATCCGAGCACAGGTACGAGGCCACCAACGGCTGCAGCCGGCCCAGCGCGTGCGGCGCCGAGGCTTCGGTCTGCACTGACGGCTCCTCGAGCTTGCAGGACGGGACCGCTATGCTGCTGCCGCCTCCGCTGCTGCTGTTGTTGTTGCCGTTACCAACGGGTGTGGTGGTATGGGGGTGGTGGTGGTCTGGGGAGGGGGGCTGGGCAGCGGCCGCTCGGCTGCGCTTGACAACGGCGCCGTTGCTGGGTGCGACACCGGACTGCACGGGATTGGGCGAGAGCGTGGAGGGAGGGGCCAGCTTGAAGCGGATGCGGTGGGCTTCGGGCGGAGCGTCAGTCAGAGCGGGCGCCATCGCAGCCATGCAGCGAAAGGAGGGGGTGGGGAAGGGGGGCGGCCGGGACGGGGCGTCTGGCACCGCTCAGGCCAGATCCACTGCACCCAGCTACCACTACCCACTCTCCACGGCACAGCCTGAGAGAGAGAGATGAAGAAAGACAAGAAAAAGATGGATCATCATTAGATCTATCATTCATCATTAGGCCATTGCTTCACATTCTGTTACAATTTTTAAATAATTTCTGAATGCTTCAAAAAATCCTATGTCCTTACTGTGGGCTAGCATAACACCATCATGTGGGTTAGCATAATGGCTAATTGTTTCTTATGATACCAGTTTTAACAATCATACAGTCTGACTTGTTGATTAAACATCATGTACATAATCTTCATTATACAAACGTTTAGTCCAGGGTACTTAGTAACTCACTTTTGCCTAGTCATCAACGTCTCCAGGAAGACACATAATAATTGATTTAACAGTCTTAAGCAAACACCAGACATATAAGCAGTATGGTTGCTCCCCCTGAGATATAAAGCAATTAGTGAGGCCTTACCAGCACCTAGGCTCACTTGCCTGCTCTAACTCAAACAGCCTAAGAAACCCCCTAAATCTCCACGCCCAAGTCATGTCCAAGCCAGCTCAACTCCCATAAGCAGCGGGTGTGTGATGAAACTGTAGCCGTCTTAAAGAGCAACTTGCATCTTGTCTGAAAATGTATTTTTAAAAATTTATAAAACCTATGGATAGTAATTCAGAAGAAAGTGTACCCATTTTAAGTAAGCTCCTAAATATGCCTCTCCCGCCCACAGACGCGTCATATTACATAGAAGATAAATGTCTTCAATTGGCGCTTGAGCTCTGTCATTGTGTGTGTAGATACTAGTCTGAGCAGAGAGTTGGAGTTCTGGTGAGAGTTGGAGTTTGTTGATTTTTTGGAAAGTCATAATGGTTAATCATTGTGTTTAGGGTTGCACCAATTCCAGGACATCCTGTCCACCATTTTCAAGAAAAGCAAGCGTTTTTGTTGCTGGTCCGTTTTGTGCAGGTAGCCTAAATTGAAGGGACTTCACCGCCTCATCAGTCACAAAACATTTACACGGACATTACTCCACTAATTAAACTTTTCCGCCAGGAGGTTACAACAGAAGAAATATGGGCCAATTGCTGCGAAATATTGTTAATATCCCAATAGGACTTTAAATGAAGGAAACCTACATGGATGTTTGATCAACAGCAACGTCAAAAGTATGATTGCAGATTTATTAAACGACATCAAGATAATGTCAATAGACGCAGACACAGCATTAGCCACCGTTATCACCGAGTCACTTACCAAAAATCTCATTCCTTCGCCTGTTCTCTCCCTGGCCCCTATCTCGCCTAGGTGGCTCATAATTAAAGGGCTGTGGCCCCGTCACATGCATTTCTATTGTTTATAACAAGTCGGTGTCAAGATCCATTACACCATTCATTGAACTTGACCTGTTACCCTCTGTTACCTCACTTCCGGTTAGTGGTTTATAGATGCAGAAGTATTTTTATTTAATATGTTGTTTCGGGGGTAGTTCTCGTTTTTTTTTCCCTTTCTGAGAATCTAGTTCCTTCATCATTTATTTACACTATGCTTTATAGGGGTTTCCAACCGGCAAGTTGCTCTTTAAAGTCGGGGTGGAATAGGGGTGCTATGTACTGTGCTGTACGTGCGTGTGTGTGTGTGTGGGCGTGAGTTTGAGAGAAAGAGAGAGAGTGTCTGTGTGTGGCATGAGGAGCCAACAGCTGACTGCGCCACAGATATAGGTCAGAGCACCAACCATAGCCAAGGCCTATAGATGCCTAGACATGGCAGGTTGGGGCGGGGGGATGGGAGACTGGGGAATTTTCACAGATCTGGCACCCAAACAAAGGGGGGGGGTGAAGCACAAAGGGGGGGAGGGGGGGTGGGGGTTCAGTGGGGATTGTACGCACAAGGGGAAATTCCATCATTTAACCAACACTCCGTTAGGGGCCCAGCACGGGGCTATGATCCAAAAAACAACACTAGGTCTCTTTCTCGCCGCCCTTCAGCATTTGTTTTGTGTCCAGTCAAGAAAAGGAAAAAAAAAAAAAAGTGTCCTTATTATCCTGAACGCATCTGACCCCCCCAGGACCACAGTCCCACTGTCTGTCATTTCACTAAAGCAGGGCTATAAGAGTCCTGTGGCCCCTCAGGAAGCCATGAGGCACCAGTGACTTTCACACAGGACTCTTGATGAGGTGGTACCGGCAGTGTTATATAAATACCCAACTGTTTCAACCCATAGGGCAGATGATCCACGAAATGCACGGCCAGGAATGCTCACCGTGACATGCTGACAGCCAGACCACTATGCTACCAAGCGCTTGGCAGAGAGCGAGAGAAAGGGAAAGAGTGACAGAGAGAGAAAGAGAGAGAAAGAAAGAGAGACAGAGAGAAAGAGAGAGAGAGAGAGAGGAAGGAAGACGGGAGGGAGGGAAGGAGCAAGATAAGAGCTTAAAACAATCATTTTGTGTGAGGGAACCGAGATGAGAAATAAATCAGCATCCTATGCTCCTATGAATCTGTAATTCGAGTAGGGATCGACCGATATGGATTTTTTAGTGCCGATACCGATTTTTTTCCATCAGCCTAAGCCAATGACTGATACAGGCTGCCGATTTTCTTGAGCCGATATTTGGAGCCGATACTGCTTTTATTTTGCTCCCTCAATTTACATCATACAAATGACACATAATTACACAAATGATGATAACAAATGTTATAAGTCTCAATTTAAAAAAGGAACATTAAACTTATGGATGGGTGCACTGAATATGGTTAACTGTGCAAAATGCTTTCATCATCTTACAACACAGCCTTGATGATGCATTGCTTGCTGACATATTATAAGACATAATTCAGGTCATCACAAAATGTCCTTTGTCAACACATTTAAATAATTTAAGAAAACAATAAGCCTGAAAATTAGCTATTGAAATAAAGTGCTTGATTTGTAATTTAAGACTGCATGGTTTACATTTTTCTATGTCTATATTTTTCTAAAAAAAGCTGCCAGATTTGTCAACCACGGAACATAAATCAGCAGACGAAAATAACGTGGTGTCAAAATGTTTCTGTTCTAAATGGCATCAACGTCAAAAGGTATATATAAAATACATATCTCTCAGTTTTAAAATCTCTCCTTCAGGTAGCGCAGCACGCTCATATCGCTGTGATGCGTGTGTCCCACTGAGTGAGACAGACGCACACACAAACTTCTGTTTGGTAGCTGACGAACCACCATTGAACTGGATTGATAATGATAACGTTAGCAAACGGCTCTAAACAAGTAAGGCATACACGGTATGTCTGGTACATGATAAACGTTTACACGAATTAATATTCAACTACATATAACACGTCTCTCATTATTAAAGCTCTGATATCACTGCGATGGCAACTCCGCCCGCTCGAAGGGAGAGGGGGAGGGAGACGCACACACCACACGAGTCCAAAACTCAGCCAGGTGGTCGCTGAATAAAACTCCTACAAATATCTCGGAACAACGTCAGCATTACTTAATCATGATTGACCAGTGTTCGTAACAGCTACCGCTACCCCATGCATACGGATAGCCTACAACTTAGCTATTTGCAGCTTCCTAAATACAATGGCAAGCAGTTTTATAGAAGAGGGGCATTCATATCAGGGAGGGAGACACACACACACACACACTCAGCCAGGTGGTCGCTGAATAAAACTCCCACAAATACCACGGAACAACGTTGGCATTACTTAGTCATATGATCAGTGTTTGTAACAGCTACGCTACCGCATGCATATGAATAGTCTAGCCTACCACTTAGCTATTTGCAGCTACCTAAATACAATGGCAAGCAATTTTATAAACGAGGCATTAAGCATTAAATAAAGTAGGCTACCTATATCATTCGCATTTTCCATTTGGACCCACAAACTTGCTTCCACCTTCAATTCAACCAGTTAAAAGATGCTTTGAAAGTTTAAAGTTTACTGTTGTCTTGAAGAGCAGGCTTTCAGCTCTCTGCTCGTGGGGGAGGGGCAGTCTGCAGCGTCTCCAGCAACACAGAGCTGCCTGTGGACGCCTGTATGTAAATAATGTGGGGGAAAAAACTATCGGCGAACGCAGCTGCTTATCGGCCGATGCCGATACACGTAAAAAACGCAAATATCGGCCCGATATATCGGTCGATCCCTAAATTCGAGATTTCTCAACACCTCTTATGACCTGACCTATTGACACAACAAAAATCAACAGTAAAAAACTGATAGGAGTTCAATGACTCCAGGGGGTTCTCAAGATTTTTTTATGCAATAACTTTTGGCAAAGTCACTGTCTACATACAAGCATGAGGGAGTTCCTGGGAGAGAGCTCTCAAACACACAGAAACACACACGCTCAGGAATACTTCAGGGGAAACATGACAACAACAAAAAATGCAACAGAGCACCACTTACTCACAGCTATGAATGACAGTTGAAAGGCTTGTGCGTTCCTCCCAGGATCTGCTGCTAACAGGTAGCTTTTGGGGGATGAAACACCTTGCAAACTTCACTTACTTGTTCTGGCATCTCTGCTAACTCACAGGGAGATTATGCTTTTGTTCTCAAGATGATGCTACAGTTGAGGCTTCAGCAAAGGGAAAGGGGTAGGGGTGTGTGTGCACGTGTGTGTGTGTGTGAACAGCGCTGCCTATCCCTGCAAGAAGAGATTTTATTAATGAAGTTGCAGAAGGGGAAGGGGGGGGGGATGGGTGATCGTGTGCTCTTCAGCAGTAAAAAAAAAAAAAACTGGTTGTGCTTCAGAGAATGTGCAAACTGTCACTTTCTTTAAGGTTCTTACACATCACCTCATCTCTGAGTCACTTCCTCTTTCTTTCTCCCTCTCTCGCCTTCACTCAAAACATGACTCGTCATGAATTGCACTTGAAAAGAGTGTGAGTGTGGGGGGGTGATTACGAAAACACCTTCCTGTTGCCTGAATGCCTGAGTTCTGAGACCACAATAGCATCAGCTGCACAGAGAATCAGAAATGGGGTGGTGCGGCAGCTTACCCAGGAAGATCAGGAATTTAAAATAGCTATGCAGTTCATGTACATTTCAAGGAGCTCAATAGTTCAAGAGTCACCATTCAAATTCACCCTCCTTAATCTTCAAAGCAAAACTAGGTTCACCAGAACGCTCTACCTCGCACACACACAAATGGGACAATTCCAACTCAGTCCTTATGGAACATTCAAATCACCCCCAATCACACTTGCTTTTGGAAATCCAATCACTTGAGAAAGGTCACACCCACCGAGACCCTCATCTGTCTCAGAACAGAAGTTCATGTCTGAGTATGTGTGATGGGACTGAGAGACAGCAACAGTGTTTCGTGACTCGTGTGCGAGTTAATGGAAATTAGTGAGGAAAGGAGTGTATGAGGAGTAGAAGAGTGTTCAGTGTAGGTAGATAAGAGAAGCAGCGGGTGAGAGAGAGAGGAGTCACCAGTAGCCATGTGGTGCCTCTGCACTACAATTTGCTGACTGGGTCAGTGACAACATCTTGCCCCTCCCATCAATGACTATAGGTCCACACACATGAAACAGAGTGGCCTTGCTCCGAGAATAGATTTTTACCTGCATTCTAACAAGTCTCGTGATTGACACAGTCCTAATCTTGAGGGTCACACAGAAAGAAAGAAAAAACAAGAGGGTGTGAAACCAGAGTATCTGCACATTTTCCAAGTGCACATTTAAAGACCTTTTCAAGACATCTAAATGAAAAAATTAAAACTATACCACGGCAAAAAGATATATACGACTTTTTATGCAATATTTTTTTTTCTACTAATTTTAACCCGCACCCCATTTTGGATGTCTACAGAACCAAATATATTTTGGCGAAAGAAAAATAATTGTGTGTGAATTACCTTCAGTTTTTTGCCCAAATTTTAGGGTCTGGGCTGCTTGCTTTTGAATAGTGTTAATTTCGTCAGACGAGACGAGAGGAAATATGTTCGTCAACAACCTTTTTTTTCATGACTAAGACGAGACGATGACGAGACGGCAGTAATGTCCTGAAACACTGACTAAGACTATCTTAAGATGAATTATTGTTGACGAAAAAAGACGAGACTAAAATGTTTTGCATGAAATAAAAACTAAGATAAAATCTCTCTTCATTTTCGTCTACAAAATGAGAAGACAGAATATCTAGCTGTTACGTTTTCAAAATATTCCGAATGAGTTCACACGCAACAGCTTTCCTGTAGGCTAGTCTACGTGCTGTTGCTGCAACCCTGTGGCTGCAACACGAAACTACATGGAACAAGAACACTGGAGATTTCTGCCAGAGTTAGCAAACTAACTACCTAAGCTTTATGCCACAATGCTACATACCCAGAAGTTGAAGCTTCTCTCATACAAATTAACATCCACCAGAATGTCCATACGAAAATGTTCATCATGTAATGTCAACTATTTAACTAGTTAGACTGATGATGCAAAGTTTGCTAGCAAGTAAGCTAATATGGAAAGTTCGCTAGCAAGTTAGCTATGGCTAAGATGGAGAGTCTGTTTGGGGAATGTGTTGTGTTTGGGCGCATATCGCCATCTAGCGAGGCGGAGTAAAACATTAATACTCAATATTGCAAACAACTCATCTATATTATATTTTACCACGTCTGCTCGCGGACCACTTGGGATAGCTTGTGGACCACCAGTGATTCCCGGACCACACTTTGAGAAACACTGGTCTACGAATATGACAGTGGTCCAGTCAAATCTTTTACTGTCTATGGTCAAATCCCAGCCGAGCTATAACTGTAGCTCGACTTACCTGTGCATGTAAACATACTGACTGACAAAAAATCAGAATGAGTAATTATAACAGACGAGTAGCCCTGTGGACACACAATATTGTTGGAAAATTGAGACGTGTGAAACACTATTTGACTCAAATGGTAATCAGAAATAATTTGTTATATAAAAAAAGACTAAAATGTGTTGACTAAAACTGATTAAGACTAAGATACCTTTAGTTTTCTTTTGACGAAAACTAGACTAAAATGACGAGACTTTTAGTCGACTAAAACTTGACTAATAAAAATGATATTTGAATGACTAAATATGACAAAGACTAAAAAGGACATTTCGTCACAAGACTAAGACTAAGACTAAATTAAAAATAGGTGACAAAATTAACACTACTTTTGAAGCTGGCTGTACATATTTGGTTGTGCTTACTGGCTGAGGCTGACTGTTCTTCACCTGTGTCTGTAGTATCCTAGGCTACTTGCCAAAGACATGTGCACTGGACTGGATTCCCTTCAATATTTTTTTCAAAGTTAGACTAAGCTATTTAAATATTTTAATAGGCCTACTTTATATAATTTACTATGTGCATCTATTGTCCTATATGCAGCACAGCAAATTAAAGTTAATCCACTACTTTACATTTTGCATACCAGTTGTATCTAAACTAGGGCTGTCAATAGATTAAAACAAATTAATCTAATTAATTACATACTCTGTGATTAATTAATCTAAATTAATCGCATATATCATTTTTGCTGCAAAAGTATTTTAAATATTTAAATTCAAATGAATCATTGAATAATCAGCATTACTGACATTAAAGTTCAAAAACTCTTATTATTATTTTCACTGTTCAAATAATGGCCATAATAATCTATGATATGACCTAATATGCTGAGGAAATAAATTCAAAAGTGCTTCGGGAAGAAGTTTTTTTTCACATACAAGGCATTTCAGGCCACAGATATAACCTAGGGGACACAATGAAAATAAATTAACACTCCCCTCAATGTCAACTTATTTCTTTGCATTGATGTGTGACTATAGAGTTGATGAACTCCAGGCCATCCTTAAAAATATTTTCGTTTGCCGTAACCCGACCGACCCTGTCAATTTAGAACCGACCCAAATATTTATTTTTTTCCCCTTTTAGTCCGACCGACTTGCCGGTTGTAAACTTGCGTTAATACCGACCGATTGTTTTTTTTACTCTAAACAACCAATACAAATGCAATAAAATAATATTTCTTTTAGTAGGCCCAAGTATTGTGAATATAAATTGCCTACATGCAAACGTGGCTCACTTAAAAAAAAAACCTGTGGCGTCATCTCTACACCATTGGTTTTACGCATGTCACACTATGGCCTACGCTTCGTTTCATTCACACAAACTGATAACGCTTTTACTTGGCACGAAGTTCTGGAAGAACTGTGGCCAGATCTTTTCTCATCCCTTCTCCCCCTAGTCTAACGGTGACCGTGTCGGAGTATTGAAATTGGTTGTGGTCTATTCAGCATTTCTCAAAATATGGGTCCGCAACATGGAGACTGCTGGTCCGCGGAGTCGTGGAGTGAAATTAGGCCCGGTGCTTCATCTGATAATTTGCTGCGCAGTTGATCAAGAAACCGCGGATCGACGAAAAAAGAAAACAAACGTTTCTGCTATCGATGTCATTAAACATGGAGCCCTACAATTAAGTGGTGGTATGAGCATTCATTCAATGCGCGTCTGCGCGAGAGAAACTGAAACTAATCGATAACGTTGGTATCAAAGCTCCGCTTCAACCTGTTGGAAGGCTATTTATTTATTTAACGAAACTTAATAGAACGACGTTGTTTTTTGGAACTTCCTTAGAAACAGAGCAGAGGCTGTATAATACACTGTATAGCATTGAGTATTGTATAGTCAAATTTCAATATAACGTGGCCAAGAGCTATTGTAGCCTTCTTTCTGGGCACATGTAGATGAGCCTTATGACCCAAAAGTCTGCCATGACCGGGCCTCAGGTCAAAGAAGTTTGAGAAAGGCTGGTCTATATAACCTGCATCAGAATGAGGTTTGCAATGGTGCGCCTTAAGGCACGGGTTGAAGACCCAGTCAGTTACGTCACGATATGCACATTTGTGTAAATTCATTCCTACGTAATCACCATGACCAAAATTGTACTTTTTCTTTTACTTTGAATCTTGAAAAAAAAAAATAATGACCTACCTACCGACCCATTTTTAATTTTTTTTGGCTGTTACTGCAAACAAAAATATTTTTAAGGATGGCCCCAGTGATATGCAAATTCCTTGCTGCAGACATTGCAGAGGACTTTATTTTCAACACTTTATTTTTATCAACACCATCAGGCTAGCCTGGCGAGCCAGACCCACATTAAAATGTAGGGTCTGGGCACTCACCGTTCGCAGTGCTCAGTCCGAGGGGCGGGATAATCAGTTGTCTTTCAAATTCCCTCTGCACGCAATAGGATTTGTTTTCAAGTAGCAGGGAATTCAAGCCAAACCGTTGCAACTCTGCCATCAATCATTATGTTAAGCCCACCAAACGACTCTATACACGATTTCAATGTCCTGATTAAGTTTCGATTTCTGGAGCTCACAAGCCAACAGAGAGTTGCTAGACTAGCCCTGGCAGCAAATCTAATTTGCTAGGGGCGCGTCTAGATTTCTAGGCTACCATCAGGCCATTTTTTAAAAGTAAATGTTCCAATCAATGATCCAGGCAGCACGTTTTCTTCTCTCTCCTTCATTTTACAGTCTAATTTTTACTGACTAGAACGGCTCGGGGTCAAAGGCCATACGGAATCGATTAATCTGCACTAATTTTTTTAATCAGTTATTTATTCTCAAATTAATTAATCTAAATTAATCAGTTATTTTGACAGCCCTAATCTAAACCAACCAAAGCTTGACTAAAACATTGTAAAACCATTTACTTGTTTTAGATTAATTAAGAGACAGGTCCTTCTCGCATGATCCTGCTGAAAACTGCTGGTTTCATCTCACGCATGCACGTATTATGAACGCACGTTTTTGCTGCTGGCAGATATTATAGGTATTATAAAGCAAACAGATGAACATGTACAGTATTTCCTCCTGATAGTGAAAACATTTGTTTTCTTTTTCCGTCAGTCCGTGGTTCCTTCATAAATTGCGCAGCAAATTATCAGACGAGTGACAGAAGCACTGCGCATAATTTGACTAGCAGTCTTCGCGTCCATAGTTTGAGAAACGATGCTGCGTCCGAGCAAAGATTCTAGATGTCAAGCGCAACTCCAAAAAGGAGGACAAATGAGCGTCCGGCTTGAGGCTGTGCCGGACGCCGGACAGGGCTTTTAAAATCCATATGTGCGGCCTAAATTCGAACGTATGGCCAACCTATCGCTAACTGGCATCGGCTACACCACGAAAACGTCAGGCATATTTGTACATACTGTATTATTACCGTTTTTACACCTTTAACCACACCCGTGAAAATAATCTTCACTCTGCAATCACTAGCCTTATAGTCACTTATACAATTGCATTTTAAATACACTAAACCGGATGGAGACATCACTCACTCTCTTGCACTTGCTGGCGGTCCCATACGCAAATTTAATACCTCCCTTTCGAAAATTCAAGACATCCCAGACAATTTAAGACTTTTTTAGGCCTTACAAACCGAAAGTTGTATTTAAGACTTTTTAAGGATCCGCGGGAACCCTGGTAACAGAGTGAAGGGAAAAAGTATGAATTAAACCAAACAGACAGGTTAAACGGAATTCTCTGGGGAGACCTCTCTGATATGAGCGAGCATTTGTTAAGGCATGTGCTGTTTATCATTAACAGAGGGGGGAAGTAGAAGAAAATGCCATGGCCCCCCGCCCCCCCAAATGTTTTCTCTGAGGCTGAACTGGGACATGGATGCAAGGAAGAAAGAAAAAAAAGGCAGAAATTTGAGAAAAAGAAAAATAATCCCACTTATTCTGACTGGCACTGGAGGAACTCGCCAAGAAGAACAAGTGGTCCAGTGGGACAGGGGATTATGTAATGAGCAAGGAAAAAGCTACAGACGTTTACAGAAATGGGCTAAATATTTCAGCAACGCCCACAACTCTCTTCTCCAGTTGGGCCCATCTCTAACAGAACACTAGATTCTTCCACTCTCTTGTGATCTAAACCCAGCACCACTCAGAGCTGCCAAACAACGGCATCAGTCAAGCTGAAGAGAGCATGTGTAAGCACGAGTTAACACAGTCATCCCCATTACCCATCATAGAGATATCAACAGAGACCAAAAACTATATACTTATATATAAATATGTGTGTTAGGCCTAACACAAGAGAACACACACCTTTTCATACACACTGACCGACATGGCGCAACAGAAAAACAGGAAATGGGAATATGTGACAGATTGTTTCCTTTACCTTGAACCAAACTATGTCCTCAGTATCTAACTGGTGGTCTAGGCTGGTCGGTGTGACCTACAATTTATATTACAAATTCTCCAACTTGATTGGTTATAGTCCAGGCAAAAAGCGTCGCTTGGCAAAAAACATACATAAAATAAAATAAGGCACTGAATAGATCATGAATAGATCTAGTTTCAAGGACAACTTGTATAACAACATATTTAATGTGTTTTAGGACTGTCACTTTAACTCGAGATGCATTGATATGGAATTTTAAGGCCGATAACGATAACTGATATTTAACAGTTTGTTGAGACCGATACCGATACAATAACATAAACCGATATTATTATTATTACTCTTGAAAAAATGGTGAAAAGTGAAGGGGACAGCATTTAATAATGAATCACTTAATTTGCAGTCATTTTACCTACCACAGAACTCAGAGTAGTCCTCAATGGTATGGCAGTCAACAAAATAGCAGCATGTGTGGCTCCTTTAAAGTGAACTTCACGTCAGTGAGTTGCGAGTGAGTGGCCAGCGAGGGTGTTGCCACATAGGAGCATTGCATAGAAGACAGCGGGGTTAATTGCTATTAAATCCGCTTAGCATCGTGACAATGCTGCACAAATTTGTTCAAAACTGCTGCATTAAAGTTAACTCTGCTAAGGTCTTATCACAACATAGTAGGCTACATTGAGGAGACTAAACTAAGTTAAGTTATGCAATCAAGCAGTGTCTCAAAGCTAACGTTAGAATACTGTTTGGATGTCGAGTTTAGCATGCTTACTTAAAGCTGCTTTGTCAATTTCGTTACTCACGCAGGGCTCATTTTATTGCTACCGCCACAAATTCAATCAAATTCTGTTGGAAACACTGGTGTGTGAACCGTTTTCATATCTATGGAGTAACCGCTCAATGCAGATAAATGGCTAGAAGCGGGGAAAAAGCTAGCCACCAGATCAGAGTTTGTGATGGAAACTTACATGGTTTCAACTTCTGTTTATTGAATAAAGCTGCAACTCCTCGGACTGTATCTTGTGTCTGTCTACTCTGTTGCCCACAAGCTGCTGCAACAGAAGTGAAGGGGGTTAGCCCGAAGGTCTTGATAACTTATAATGACCAAACTTATAATGACCAGTCTGGAACTGAAGCAGGAATGGTTAACATATTTCTCGGTAATATTACAAAACCCAAGCGAACAATGGCAAATATAATACTAACATACAACTTTGAACTACTTATTTGAGTCGTCCCATCAAAGAGTTTGTTTATTTGTTTCCCCAACTAGCGCGGTAAAGTGCAGACACACCAGCACAAAAAGGCAATTTGCTCTAGGTAGGCTGAGCTCCGCTCTGCTTAGGTTAAATGGAGGATCATTGATGAGAGGATTTTGGGCTGCAGATTCAATGCAGATCCCACAGATCTTGTTAGAATGGTGAAATAACTTACATCCACATAGATAGCTGACATTATTTTGAAGAAAGCTCAAGTACAAGTACCTCAGTGTAGCCAGGTGGGCCTTACATAGTTGGGAAATTAGGGCTTAAAAAAAATATCGGGCCAAATTAGTGACCGAAATTCTGTTATCGGAACAATAATAATAATAATAATAATAATAATAATAATGTTACATTTTTCATTTATCGGCCAAAAATATATCGTGCATCCCTAACTTTAACAAAAACTTATGTTCCATGTTCGAAGAAATGTACACAAGTTCAAATTTATATTCAAATATGTAGGTAAAATGTCTTAGATTTCATGGCTAAATAAAAAGCTCGAAACTGACCAAGCTGATCAACTCGTATTCCTGGCAACAACATTCAGTGGTCATGAAGATGTGCTCCTTCCATATTGATGTTGCAGGAACACTATTTCCCTACAAGCTGTACAAACTGTAAAGAGACTTCCTTTCCATTCGCATACAGCCAGGGAGGCGGAGTGTACCTGGTGCAGTATGTTGCAACAGATAGCCTGCTGAAAATATAGTTTACGCCAACCTCATACTGTTACGAGTACACTTCACCTAGACCCCAATAAACCTTGACCAATCCCCCAGCTGGCAAATGCAGGCAAGGCCTGACTTCTGCTATTGATCCACACTAGTGCAGTGCCCGTTCAAACATATTCCTGTAGAAAACCCGTAGCCCAAATACATGCCCGCAGGTATGCTTGCTTTAAAGGCACACTATGCAGGTTTTTCGCTTAATTTACCTTCATTAAACAGTTTCAGAGTCATTGGAATGGTTATATGACTTTTTTTCGGGTTGAATGGTGGCCGTCTCGCTTCCCCCTAGCGCCTGTGAGCTGAAAAACCACCCTTGCAACTGTGGGCCGGCGGGCCGACGGCCTCAGTGTCAGGAAGTATAACGAGTGTAACGAATTGCTTTACTGCATTCAAATACACATACACGCCAGGCACCGCCTAGAAAAAGGTAGCGAGTTTCTCAGACATTCGTCATGACAAAGCCAGTGAAAAAGGAGCAAAAACCTAGGAAACAGTAAGGAAATTGCCAATACTGCATAGTTTACTTTTAAAAATAGGATGATGGGGGGGGGGGAAACATCATTCCAGCTAAGCATTCAGTAATGAATACTGAATATTACAATATATTAGCCTATAATTAATGTGCAGTAAGCTGAATTTAGGCATGGCTGCATGTGACATTTTTACAGATCAAAATTACATTTATTGTTAAGCTTATTGAATAACTTCCTGACAGAGAAGACAAACCATTTTGTAGAAAGATGCATCATCATATCATATTTGCAACGATGTGACTCAAAAACAGTAATTTAACAATATGTAGCCTAAATTGCAATTAACAATAAGTAGCCTAAAACTAGTCAGAGGTTATTATGGCCAGTCCAGTTTTACTTCACATATCAAGCTATATATTGTATTGATGTAGCCTATTTAAAACATTAACTTTCTTCTCAGTGTTTCCTCTTCATTTAGCGGTGCCACTGCTTCAGAATTAGGGGAGACGCAAAATATTGTCCGGGAGCATAGTAGGCTAAATGCCTGGCTGCTGAAAATTGCAGTTTAACAATAAACAGCAATTCTAATCTGAGGTACCCGTCTAGTTTTATTCCATAAATATATTGTTTTTTATAGACGTTAGTGGCATGTGCTATCAAGAGCTTCGATGTGCTACGCATGTTTGTCAACATCGCAAAAACTATAATTTTCGCACAACTTGGTGGAAAGGTGTAGCGAATAGACCTGCAGTAGCAGTAAAAATGCAACGACTGGTAGTAACGAAGGTAAATGCCAAAACTTTGTATGCACTCGCGGTGATGGCCTAGTAGGCTTAATGTGAATTGCAGACTATAAAGTAAAGGAGATTTGCACCAAATAAAGGCAGTGTTGTGGCACAAAACGTAATTTCGGTCATAAACGAAGTAAGCTAAGCGTTTCCCTATTGTCAACGTGAACTACCGGTATGTTTAAGCGTTCAAGTGGCATGTGGTTTAATGCATGGGTTAACGTCACGTGAAGATAAGTCACGTTAGGCTAAATGGTGTGATTAGCTAGAACTAATAAAAAAAAAAATCCCGGGAGTGACACCCGACCCCCAGTTTTTTCAACCTAGCCTTGTAACAGCTACCACTGTTAAAAAAAAATCTAGCGGAAACACTGTGGGACTTTCTTGCACCTTGACCCGTGCTGTGTCCTGATTCAGTATATTTAACGATATCTTTTGCATTACTTATCCAAACAACGTCAAACTTGGCACTGCATTTACTCATGCCCATAGCAAGACACCTATCAAGTCTGAAATCAATCAAACTAATGGTTCGGCAGATATGCGAGCCTACAGTGCTGTGTGAGAGGGGGAGTGGATACTGTAGAGCAGAGAAAGCCAATGTGTGCTTCTTTTACCGATATATTTAACGATATCTTTTAAATTTTTTATCCAAACAAGTCAAACATGGCACTTGGTGTACCCGCCACGTTTGAAATCAATCGGACCATGGGTTCAAGAGATATGTGAATACCAGACACACACACAGGCAAAGACAGACAGACAGATGTTTCTGTCATTTATAGATAGAAGCCATGTATATCATAGTTAAAAGTTCACGTTATTAAAATTTCAGTTTCAGTGCTTTATGCATATAGAGTAGGGATGTTGCGAGAACCGATACTTCGGTACCATGTCGATTAGGGCTGTAACGATATGCGATTCGAAACACACCCTTTCTAGTGTTTCACGCAGTGCTTTGCAGCTTACGCGGCTGTATAAGCAACACACTCCCGCTTTACTTACCGGTAGCCTACGTTGTCCAAAAATGAATAAAAAAAAATAATAATTCCATAACGCTCATTGCTTTCATTGTATACTGTGTTCAACTTTACCAAACAGTATAGAAATTCTCTCTCTCTCTCTCTCTCTCTCTCTCTCTCTCTCTCTCAATGAACACGCGCGGCTCGGCCAACACAATCCAAAAAAAAATTCACAATCGTAAACGCAAGGACGCATAGAAGACAACTAGCTAAATTACTATTAAATCCGCTTAGCATCATTAGCATGCTGCACTTATTTGTAAAACTCTTGCATTAAAGTTGACTGATCATCTCAATACCAAAATGTTTCCCAAAAGGGCCTGTCCCAAGGAGAACAAGAATTAGGCTACCTTGAAACTTACACACATGGGGAAACTGAACAGTCGAATCAGTAGACTATGATAAGCTAGCCAACTATGCTACTTTGTTTACAATATTTCCAGGCTTCAACTAGACAGCTGAATTAAAGAGGTAGAAATAGTACTCTTTAGTACTAGGTAAAAAATAGTAGGCCTAGGCTATAGGTTAATATGCATACAGTGTGCTGTCATATATCAGATATTCAGTAAAATCTTTTTATATCAGGATATAAAAAAAATACAGATATATTACACTATATATTATATTCTAATCCTCTGGTGTAAGGTAGGCTATTAAAATGTTATTTAATAAAATGTCTAGACCCCCCCACCCCCCCAAAAAAAAGAAAAGAAAAATTGAGGTTCGTATCGAACCGTGGGTCAAAAATCATGATACAAACAGAATCGTGAGGTTGGTGTATCGTTACAGCAATTCTGAAAACATGACAGTACCTGTTTTTTCTAAGGTAGCATTACCAGGAATGAATCTAAGTTGTTTGGCATTTTGTTCATCGTGACTTTGTAAAAGTTACACCTAGAAACAGACACTGTATTACCTTACCTGATAACCCCTTTATTGTGTTTGGAAGTCCCATCCAGCCAACTAGTTTCAGGTTGGCATATTACCTACAGTAGGCAGGCTGATACGGAAGTTCAGCAGGGATCAGCACACTGGTTAAGTTATTGTTGTCTGCGTCACTTCTAGTTATATAAAAGGGAAGCTTGTAAAATCACCGTAATTTTACCTATTTGGACCAAGTCTTTCCTCACAACTGAAGATCGAAAGTGGGAGAGTTTGCTTTCATCCTGCAAGATTAGGACCTGTTACCAAAATGTCAAAGCAAAGCTATCGTACAATATGCCAGTGTTTGTAAAGGAAAAGGCGCACAAACCAGGCGCTCTGAACAGGGCTACAGACAAGGTTGAACACAGTGTTGTGGTGCTTTGACTAAAGTATGACATGTTTTATTAAGACCTCAAGACACCTCATATGCACAAGACATATGCGCTCTCTCTCACACTTTGTTTACATTCTAATTATTTTCAGCCAAAATAATAATAGATGTTTACCTTACAATTAGCAATTTCATTCTGGTCACATTTGACCCTTCACGTCTTCTGGGGTGATCATACAATACGTTCATTGCTCATCCACACATATTCTGACCAACAGTAGAGCTGAAGTCCAACAATTGTGAGTTATGGAAATATATTTTTGATCTGTTGAATTATAAAACTACAATAGACAAATTATTCCTAAATCCAGATGAGAGTCTAGAGAGCAATGTTTTACACCTTTTTAGCCAAGTATGCTGATGATGCACTTTGTAGTTAATGCTTTGATAAGTCAATAATTTTAGGAAAGAAAACATCTACATATAAACTAACCTAAGTATTGTAAAGTAGCTTAAATTTACCAGGATTGAATATAGACCGTACCATATAACCCTCATAACTTTTTTTATTGACAGAAACAGCAACTTTCTCCACAATCTTTTAAAGACAGCTGTGATCACTGAAGCAGAACAGACATAACGACTCCAACACACCAGCTTTATACTTTAGTAATCAATATTCATCCAATTTCTGTACCCTGTAGCCAACATAATACTGCCCAAGTCGCAACATGAACTTTCCCAAATAAAGGGCAAATCATTTGATGAAACTGGATTTTTACCAGGTACAGACCAGAAGGACAGGTGCAGCACCGTTCATAGATCAGACTGACTTTAAAAGTCTATGCCTACTTGTCAGACAAGTTTTTTTGCCATTTTATAATAAATCGGCATCTGTCAATGACTGTGCATATTAAGCTGCCTAACAGGCAGGCACACCTGCGGGCAGCCCAGTGTTGTTGCTATGGAACATAAGTTACACTGCTCCTTGTCAATCAAACCGGCCATTCACTTTGATTATGGCCATTTGGCTTGTAACAGTGTGTCAACAAACAAACAAACAAAAACAAATCATGCTTTAGGACAATTTTGGGAAGGTGCTTAAAAATTCTTACTACCATCAAGCACCCGACTATAAACATTTGCCCAAATACCCTTAATTATTAAATGCTTATTCAAAATATATTTGATTGTAAAGTGCATGGAATAATGGAATTAAACACGAATAATGGAATAAAACAAAAAACAAAACAAAACAGTATCAAATATCTGCCATCGGCTGCCCTTATTTCTACAGATCGCCATCAGCATCAGCCATAGAAAAACCCATATCGGTCGACCTCAGGCAGAATGCCGTCCGTCATTGCACAACCAGAACGCCATGTGACAGTATTCAATGTCACTATTCAACACACTATTTTAGTGTTGCATGATGCACCGATACTAGAAAGGTATCGTGATACCTTGATACTGAATATGTTATATCAGGCTACCCCATTCTATTAACAACAATACTGATGTTCATGGTTTTTGCTTTGGTATTGTTTCAGTATTGGGACTGAGATACTTTGGCATGGTACCAGATTTTAGTTCATTTTGGCACCATGACAACACTAAATGAGTTTTGGTCTTAACCTTGCCAGCTAACTGGCATGCAAAAACATAGAAACAGCCTAGGCACTGATAAAGACTGCTGCTAATATGCAAGTTATTGTATTTTGTTATATAGTTTCCAATGTCACGCAGTGAAAACATTTTGACAAGGTATTCTAACCCAGAATTGTTGGGTTGCAAATTGTTGCTTTAACCAAACTGTCCCATTACAAGTCCAAATTTGCATTGCTAGCAGGTATGCCTTCTCCTGGGCATGGACACCATGCTTATTGCTCCCATACATAGACCAAACACCTACATAGCAACACCCTCTCCTGCTTAAGCCTCTATTTATATATTTAGGGATGGAAGACCGGTTTAATTTCAAGTTGAAATTAGTGCCTTCCATGATGTTCATTGGTTTAAAAATGAGTCAATTATTTCTTTGGTAGAAGCTGATTTCCCCTAAAATATGTTCAGTGATCAAGAAAAACATGTGGCCATTCTGTATACAAGATGTAACAATGATTACCACCATAATGGAACTTGTGTGCAAGACAGAAACAAAACCTAGCACATCGGGAGTGGCTGATGGCAGTTGGGGCCAATGTCCACTGACAGAAAAATTTTCAGAAAAAGAAAAATTTTCATTCAATATATGGGTTTGAGATGCAGATAAACAGACAATGCCCTTCATAAGCAATAAAGTGTTAATAGTCAACATTTAAGCTTGTAGATTACTGAGAGAGAGAGAACTTTAACACAAGAAGGCTTGTTAAGAGCCAAGGGTTTGACCAGGGCACTGGCTCTTGTACAGGAAAAATCAATTAATGTTTCTTTCTTCCTCCTACTCCCTCTGTCTGTGTGTGTGTGTCAGAGAGAGAGAGAGAGAGAGAGAGAGAGAGAGAGAGAGAGAGAGAGAGAGAGAGAGAGAGAGAGGGGAAAAGGCTTAAATCAAAATTCTCAGCTTCAGCTCTTTATTAGCACAGAGAGAGAGACAGCTTCTGAGAGTTTCTGAGAAACTCAGAAATCCTCAGAGACAGGCAAAGGTCACACAGCAGTGCTCACGCCATCCACAGGAGCAACAATGAGACAGCATGTTTCAGAGGTAAGTCAAGCCAAGTCCAGTGTGACATCACATCCAAGTCCCACAAAAAAAAAACATTAGCATAGAGAACTAGTGAGAAAAGGAAAAATTCCCAAGAGAAGACAAGGAAATAAGATTTTCACCTCGTCATGTGACCTTCCCAGCTAGCACAACCTTGAGTTTTTGAGGTCATTCAGTTAAATGAGCTGCTTAGCATCTTCCACAGACATCTCGGGCCAAATAATCATCATCCATGCATAATATACAGTCCTCCATGTTTACAGCGCAAAAGAACACACGGAAAGCAACAATTCCACTTCAAGGCAGCCAGCATCCACTAATAGTCCTGCTTGCTAGAGAAAAGGAGGTTTGCTCAAAACACTCCTGAAATGTGACTGTCTCTGCACAGGTGGGAGGATCCAGGGGAGACTTGTGTGTTGCTGTTATGCAAAAATGGATGGATGGGGCTTCCTTACACACACACACAAAAACAAAGCCCACTAGGCTTCATGTAGGTGGGTAGGTAAGAGGAGATTTTGTTTCAGCCTATCAAAAACAAGGACAGAGAAAGACCCTCCCATTTGCGTTGACATATTTCCTTGCAAACATCGCCTTATTTTGAGCACAATGCCAGTCTGCAATTAGACTCGTTTTTCCACTCTGAGAAAAGGCTTTTCTGTGCATGGGTGTTGGAGTGTGTTCCTGACTGTTTGTACTGTAAACATTCAAAGTATAATACTACCGGAGGGGCTCTTTCAGTTGGCAGGGAAAAAAACATAATGGAATGATCACAGAATCTCACTACATCCATTTTGAGCTAGGAACATTGTTCCCAAATATGAAACCTGGTACTAGAGCAGCTGAGAGTGAGTACTAGCCTACAGTACACGCAATGGCATTTCCCTTCCGTGTGTGTTATTTGTACATATATTGTGTTTAAATGAATGCAAGTGCTTATGTATGTGCTAATGGGTGCATGTTCCATAATGTAAGGAGGCTAGTTTTGTTGTGTCAGTCCCTAAGCTCAATCACAGTGTCTGAAATAATTACCAATCTATGTTGTGTCAATCTACAACAAAGTCTTATTTTATAGGTCTATATTTTTCTCAGCTTCGCCTTTTTAACTAGTAATAGATACCTACCTTCTAATACTGTTTCTAGTAATCTAATCAGTCGTTTGGCTGAAGCACATAATATATAAACAGTAATTTTCTAAATGATTATTTGATCATATATTTTGTTTTGTCTTGACCCTGAAACAGCACTTGCATGCACATGCACAGTTAAAGTGATGGTTCAGAGTAATTTCACCCTAGGGTCCTTTGCACCATGACCCCGAGCCAAACACCCTCCCAGAACTTGTTTTCCCTTGGTCGAACACTGGTCGAGTAGCGCTGTCAGAAACTAATGAGTTTCTGCAGTCGCAATGGTACCAACTTTTATCTCGTAAATTACCCCACTAATAATGCCCTGAATGGTACGAAACTTCTACAGTAGTACAACTATGTTCTTTACTCATAAAACAAGGCATTGAAAAGTTTGTAAATACACCAGGAGTTTATTTAAACAACACTTGCCTGATGGATGCTATTATACCGCTGCATCGACTGTACTTCCGTGATTTGGGAAAAGCCCGTAAAAGTCCTGGCAGGAAGCGATTACATCAACGTTTTTTGGTATATCCAGTTTTTAATATTTTTTTTCCGAAGTGTTTACTAATAACTGTTGCAAACTGGTACTACAAACAAAATATTAGTGCATTCCTGGATCTACATCCTTATGCATGCTTCCTGCCAGGACTTTTACGGTTCTGAGAGGGTGTTTGGCTCGGGGTCATGGTGCAAAGGACCCTAGGGTGAAATTACTCCGAACCATCGTGTCCACAAGCATGTCCACACCCACACACAACATTTCCTTGCTACACAGGCCGTTCAAGTGACAAAAACGGTGTCATGCACACGGTACCTGGACATAAACATAGCCATGCCCTCCGAAGTATACTTCTCTCAGAGTTTAGATCAAAGTTCCCGCAAGAAGCGGATAACACCATGTCTGATTTCATTTAGGCCATTGGGCCATGAGTTACGGTGAGCTTTGGACTAAAAGTTAGGCACAGTCTGTGAGTTGATCCCACAAACTAGCACTGTTTCACACCTGCCTCTGCACACTTTTTCAGTTCAGCCAGCCACCCCCCTGCCCAAGTAGTCTCATTCTTTTAAACAAGACCAAAATTAGAAGATTACAGCATTCTGCGGTCTGAACAAACACAAAGCAAAAGAAGAAAAAACTAATTCCTTCAAAATCACAAAGGGAATGATCTCTTCCAGCTGTGGGAGGCACTGCTAGCAGAGGCCATTTGTTTGCAGTAGTTCATCAGATGAATCAAACATAATCTGTTTCATTACAAAGGACTTGAGAGCTTCAGATAGGTCTGTCACAATAAGTATTTTTGCTGAATGATACATTGCCCCAAAAAATATTGCGATAAACGATATTGTCATTTAAGACCATTTCATACTAAACGAACAATAATATAATCCACCTGCAACTGCTGGAAGGATGTGATGGTGATGTTTCAGATCATTTAAGCGAGTCATATTGCAATGCTTGGTTGCTCGAGTCTGATAATGCACAGTCAACATGTAAACTAAATGTAACGTTTTATTGTTGATCAAATGAAATTGTTCTCCTATTTACAAACGTAGGCCTACGTGTCTTCATAAAGATTAAGTAATCTTGTAAAGATAGGCCTACTGCATCAATCCGTAGTGTATTTTATTAGGCTACTGGCTATTTGCTTTATTCATTTAGGCTATTTATTCATCATCTTCCATAACTTGCAGTACTTGTGTAGCGTGCGCAGCAAAGACCTGTCACCCATCGTCGTAGGGAAGGTGTTTGGTATCACTCCTGAGCTGTAATCATCAGCCAATAAAGGTGGTCACTTCAATCAAGCTTGTGCACGAGTAATGACGTCAACCATAGCAACAAAGACTCTTTCTTACTAAGACTTTTTCTTACTAAGAGTAGATCTGAAAGGCTTTGTGAATAAATTTTAAGAGACAACTCCTAGCTAAAATCTTTTAGGGCGATTTAGGAGTACTCCTAGTGGTAAGATAAAATGCTTTGTGAATACGGGCCCAGTTTTTCACCATTGGCTCTAGCGCAGACACCTTTTAGTTAGTTGTTGCTATATTTTAACCTTTGTCTGTGTTAAGCTCCCAACGTCATCTTCCAGGCAGCGCTGCATGGAAGGCACTAGGGTTAGGCAAAGGGTTAGGGTTAAGGTTAGGTGCCAACCTTAGGAGTTAAGGTCGTAGTGCTGCCTTGAAGTCGATGGTGAAACACCATCGAACTATTTTAACACTTTAAACTCAAATCTGCAACATATGTAGAATTGGGGGGGTAAAAATACAAGGAGGGTGTTGTCTGTTGTCCCACATCCTACGCTCGGTGTGTTGAAAGAGTCTGCCAGAGTGTCCCCAGCACTCAGACTCACGCAGGTGACTCAGCCTGTTTCTCCTCAGGCTAATGTCACCACCAGTGGCCACAGGAAAAAAGGACACACTCCAACTTCATGGCCAAATGTGAACTTGACTGAGAACAGCCCCTACAGGTCCACCTGTTATTTTTGAGGTTGTCTGACACATTCACCACATCGTCTACTCCACCCAGTTTCTCGACCACTCACCCTAGGGCTTGTCTAAAGGCAACACTATTGTGTCTGCTACTACACACAAAGGGAAGGCCAAGGACAAGACATCCAAAATGAGCAATAGTTGAGGGAAATCTCATGCGCTGCCACATATGTATTGTGCAATGCTTTGGGAATTTTAACTACAATGAAGGGTAGGTTGGTAGGAATGGTATGAAATTCCATGAAAACAGAGCAGGTGATGCAAGGGCTGAACTCAAATTGTGCATCTGTTGAGGCATTGATTTTGTTTAAGACCAGCCGACTTTGTGTTACAGTCAAGACAAAAGAGGCGAGACCTTTCAACAGTTATATTTGCTGTTTTAGCCCCATGCCACAGTTCAGTGTGTTCTCATCTGTTCTTGGGGGAAATGCCTGAGAACAGAGACTAAGCAGCAGGATAAAACAAGAGCAACTGACCCTCACTGCTCCTCTCCTCCCCCACCTGATACTCAGCAGGCCTTTGATAGAGAACTACAGCAGTTAAACTACTGACTGTGCTCACAGATGAGATCTAGTTTGGCACCAAAGCAACATAGAGGGATTCACAACAGGGATACATTATGTATTTCCTATGTAAAAACAAACATATACAAACTGATTACACTATGATCACCTAAATTCAATCCATTAAAGGAGAGGTACACTTAAAATAATATATGGACCATCACATATTACATCCACAAAAAGAGAGAGAAGGCATATGAAAACAGCTAAATCTAAGATTGAGAGAGGGAAAGGGGACAAAGACAATCCAAGAAGACAGAATTTCACGCCAACCCCCTCATCTTCACTAAGTTTCTTTTCCACGGGAACTGATCTTCATCTTCATGCTTAGACAAAGGGTGGGGTAAGGAACAGAAGCAGGGAAAGGGAGGAAATAAATGTACATAGGAAGCGATGTGATCTCCCTTACAAGACTGAGAACTGACAAGAGCCAACACAAATCTCGGTATGAGTGCAGCTCCTTCTAGAAATTATAACAGTGGCATTCTGTTGTTACATAATGCAGCTTCCTGCAATGATCCAGAGCACCTCACCAGGCCATATGTTAGCATGGTAGCTAAGCCCCTCCACTAGCGCCTGCCTAGCTTGTATGACATTTGCAACATAAGCAAATGTTTGTCCTATGGTGCAACAGACTTTACTTTAGAATGGCAGTTTTAAGGCACACACACATACACACACCAGTGCATTTTTGAACGCTACTTTGAACAAAAGAGATTCTAATTTTCCCCAGCTGTGGATGGTTACAAGAAGTGATCTGATAAAGGCTGACAAACATGCCTTCCTACTATATCAAGCTGCTTCAAAAATAAAAAAATAAATAACTGATAACAAAAAGCACCTGATTGAAATATGCAAAGGGTTAAATTCACTGAGCAATAACAGGAGTACCAATATACTGAATCATAACATACATCCTAGCATACAAGTAACATTCTGCTGTGAGGATGTATGTACACCCCTTCTCCCCAAGACAGTAAAAGCTTGACACATGTCATGCTTGGGTACTGATCCCTTTGGAAATTCAGTCAAAGGATTTGTAACTGCATAGGCCACACCACCAAAGTAGCCTAGCCAGACCTCTCTTATGCAAGGCACTATCACTTTACTCTCCACTACCAACACATTATCTAGAGAGCTTAAAATGACCGTTTTAATGAAACGCTGAATTAATAAGACCGTGAATATTTTACACTGAGTTCCCAGGCCGTGTAACCAATGCCATTGGCTAAACTTTGGCGATAAAGTATCTGATGCAAGTACATGCAACGTAACACGTTATATAATGGAAAAGTACCGGTCCTGTAACACTAACCGCAGCTTGTGCAGGTTACTGTGCTAGCGAGTGGATTTATATACAACCATGGACCGGGTGTTGGAGAACGATAACATACAATTTGAAGTTCAACTCCCTAGTATTACTTCCTGTACATAACCCATTATAATGAACGTGCAAGGCGAATGAGTCGAGTAAAATAGAAATACGATTGGTGTTTAACACATCCATGACCAGTCTACAATGGTCAAACATGCTCTAGAGAAAACTAAGCTTGGATGGCATTACCGAAATCAAGATTATGCAATTCGACGAGTAATGCAAAACTGCCCTTCAACACACATCCCAAACGACCCAGCTTCCAAGAATTTGCAACCAGAACACGTAAAGCCAAAAGACAGTCAGCACAACTGTTAAATAAATCAACAATGTCGATACAACAGAAACGTTATCGGGCGTCGTTTGAGAGCACAAGATCAGAAATATTAGTGAGCTCTGAGAAATAGGAGCAATAGACTATAATGCGGAAACCTTGGCGCTAGATCTGGGTGGTTAAGTTTTGCTGCTGATAAGGTCCTAAGAACATTACTACTTAAGAGGAAACGGGCATTTAGGAAGGCGTGAAACATTTCACGTGTCTTACCCATTTCGATATTAACAAATTTACTCGCAGAACAACTTGAATATTACATAAACACGCACAGTCAGAGGGCTTTAGCCAGGCAGCGTTTTTACAACCAAAGCTCACAGGCGGAAAAACACACGCTACCGTCAATGAAAAAAAGAAAAGAAATGTACCCTACAAAACGCCGCCCAAGTTTACACTGCGGCGCCTAGCACATACTAACCTAATATATCACAAGTTGATATTTCCCATGCTTAAAAGGATTTGCACAATGACTTCTGAAGAGGCAATGTCGGGTAAACTGTGTAATGGAGACGACGCTATTTATTAGATATCTAAGCCCTGTACCAGCCATTAGAGAATAGCGCTGTACAGTAGACTCTGCTTAAAAAAGCCCAGACACATGTAATTGAACGTTACCATTTGTATTTAGAGCAGGAAACATTAATCATAGAACAGAGCAGAAGATAATCGAAATAACTAACGTTCGCTATCGGTCCTATGCACCCCCCGTTTGGTTACAATAATAACCTAAATCGGATAAGTAGGGTGCCTTGCATGTAAAAAGGGTCGTTGGATGAATTTGCTGTCTGGATGGTCTGACTGTGCACAGCACATATTTCATGTTTCAGCCTGCTTCAAATGATAGGAAATAACCAGCAAGCATGTTAACGATACAGAAAACTACAGGACACTGACCAAATGTTACTGAACAACAGATGACGCAAACAGCATAGAATATGTCACCAAATTGTAACTTGTTTTGAAGAGGGTTTGAATTGTGTCAGGGGCAGGGGATTTGGCTTACATTTTAAAGTTAATTTGTACTGCTGAGTTTTAAGCAACAAAGAAAAAGGAGGAACCTACCACGTGATGAGGAGCCGAATCCGGGGGAATTCAGTCTCAAATCCCCAATGTTAAGAAAAAAAATAATACACCAGTACACCAAAATGGGATAAATAGCTTGCAATTGGACAAATACTCCTGTAGATTAAATCCGTTTCTCGTGTGCTCCAGTTTCGGTAAACCCGTGTTGTTCTCGAAATCACGAAATGGGCGAAAGAACGGGTAGTTAGCGAAGGAGCCGACTCTGCTTGCCTGCTGAAAAAAATACACGTATAGAATATTGATCTTCCATCAACCACAAATGCTTGAAAGTGCGTTGGATTTATCTTCTGTAGTTACAAAATGCATTTCACCCATAAATCTGACGATATTTCCCTAGCATATCCGTATTTTATTGTTGTTGTTTCAGGGAGAGCGACACTCTGAAAATGGCGGCGCGCTCGTCTCCCTCGGATTTCAAGTCTGTCTGACAAACAGAGGCCGTGAGCACAGCAGCGGCGGGAGACATTCCTCACAGCCGCCGCTAGAGCGAAACCTTTTACACAGAGCACATTTGCACACTAGAGGGAGCCACCAATGCAAACGCCATTCAAGCCCCAGAAACTGCTTTGTAGCGTCGGCCATCACGGCTCTACACCTTCACTCTACACACAATCGAAAATTAACAGTTCAGTAAATCAACACAGCGCGGGACCAAAATGAAGCCAGTCAGTGCCAACAGTGCGTCCACATCCCGTGGAATCAAGTCAGTAAAAGATCAACAGTAAGAAATCTACAATTTAGATAATATAGCCTACTTCAACTTGAACTGAAATTTTGATTAGAGCAAAAACAAGGTTTTTTGTTAATGTCGAGAAAATATGGCATATCTACATTAAGTTGAAAAACGCCTACCATTAACAGTTTCAATATGAGTTTAGTCCCACTAGGGGGTGATTATGCTTCTGTGACATGTCCTGTTTGCAAAGGTGGCTATGATGCATAATAATGGGACACGTGTGATCCCCACAAGTGATCCCGGCGATCATTCTTTATCACATTGCTGAAACTCAATGAACAAGATATACACTACACCTACAGACTACTTGCAGTGGCCAATGCGCAGCGCCAAGGACACTATTCTTCTACCATTTGTTGAAGCATCTGCGCCACCTGCTGCCTAAAAGTTAAACTATCCAAAAAGAGGACTTCAACTCCTATTTCAAAAGGTCTTGCCAAAACATCTTTTCTGGGTTTAAACATCTCGTACCTTATACAGTTTGGATTGTTGTCCACGGGTGGATCTGGCAAAATCCATAATTCCACAATTTCTTGAGCTGACAGCGGCTCCAAACAATTGTGTCCTAGATATGTATAAAACCTGGGAAGGGGGGAAGCAAACATTTCAAACGTCCTGGTCGTACTTGTCTTGCTGCATAACAGTTGGATGTCTGCAAGGTGTAAATGCACGAACTTTGTTTTCATGTAAACTAAATGTAGGATAAACTGTAATGTCTGGAGCATGCATGCTGTTCGTTTTTAATGTAATTAGGTAACTGTTCTACTCCATTTGATCTTATTTTACATGAATGAATCAATGGTCGGGAGCTCCAAGTAGGGCTACTAAATTCGATTCAATGTAGCTGCTAACAGGTTTTTATTAAGTTAAATGGTCTGATACTTGATTTTCATTGCTTGGATATTGCCATTGACGAGAGGTGACACAAGCTAGCTTAACGTTACTTCTATGATAATGCTTACTGTAACCTTGGGGTTTTCGGAGCTATGACATGTAAAACATTCAAGACCGTGCATTAATTGGCTCGGTCTGACCTATTTATAATATATTACATATCATTGTTTACTTTAAACTAAGTGTTATTTTTCACCCTGATGCACTGGCTCATTGAACAGTTTCGGAAATAACTGTTAACGTTAGCTGGCTAACTCGCTAGCCCCCAAATAACTTCATAATGTAACGTTACCTAACAGTAGTAAGCAGTTAACTGAAGACCAAATTAATTACTAAAGGATAACTGCTAAAACAGTAACAGCCATGTTTACACGTTCAGTTAAAAAAACAACACAGATATCATTTGTCTCTAACTAACTAACGTTAGTCTTAAACAAGTAGAAATCCTCCATCATTTCAAGACTGCTATGCCATATAGACGGTCGCTAGCTTCCCAAACGGCCTATTCCATTGGCTGACAATCTAGCTAACGTTATAAACTAGCTGGCTAACAGCAGCTCTCTGTACCTTTCTTAGCTGCCAAGCGAGCTAGTTAGCTACTACAACTTTTTAATAAACAAATGTTTTGACATGCATATTGCACCGCTGAATGAAATAAAATTGATTTCCACTAGAATACACAGTTTACGTTATACTCTCATTGTTACAGTGTAATTTAGGAGACTGCTTTAATTTATTTGTAAATATTGGATAGCTAACGTTAGCGTTGCTGTACGATTACACCGAACGAACAATTCTGGCCTGTTGACTGCAAACACTGTAAATATTTACTTTATCCTTACACACAGGCTTACCTAATGCAAGCTACATGAACATGACGTGTTCATACTATGATGAACGCACACACAGTCCATCGTAAAACCTGGTAAATTGGTAATTATTCTTAAAATAAACTATCTTTAACATGACTGTCTAGAATACATGTTCACTTACCTGCACGGATCAACCAGCCTTGAACCGGAATCGCCCGCCTGTCTGAAACTGCGATTTGACAGTCAAGCAAAAGGAGGATTTTGATTGGGTTATTTCTCTGCCCATCTTTTCAAAATGGGCGTTCAAATTTAAGTTTGCAGGAGTTGTTTTCAAATATTACAGACACTATTTGAAATGTATATGAATTACTCATTTTGTGCGGACGAGTTTGATGTTTAGTGTACTTGGCAGAGATTATAGCCTATTTACTTTTCTTTTGCGGTCAATATCAATGGCAATTTATGAGGTTACATTATTACAATATCCCTGTTTAAAAAACAGAACCTTGCTTGGTATAAGAAAATAATTGTGCTATTTGCAGAGTCTGTTAATAAACAAAGGTTCGGACGCTGCATCTTATCTGTTTGCTGCAAAGCAAGCTCACTGCTAAGCAGCTAATTTCAATACAGCCGTTGTGTCAATATCGACCAATGTATATTAGGCTACAAAAAACGTCTTCCTGGCCGCCATAGGACTTTAACAGCCAGAGGTTGTGCCAAAGCCAAAATACAATTGCTCTCCTGGATCTTCATTTGTAGGCCTTCTCATGTTGCAAATAGGCATGTCAAGTGTGGCCACCGTTTGCTACATAGCCTGTTCCAACAGTCCCTTTGAGATTCATGTCATTATCTCACTGAGAAGTAAGGTTGAATAATGTCCATCGGTCGATTTCAGCCCATCGACTAAAATGATCCATGCATGTCGATGATAGTTTTAAAACTTGGTCATTACTAGTCTAACGTCCTATTCTACATTTTTAGTACTGTTTACACTCATGTTTCTAGTCTCCTTCAGCGAGTCTGTTATTGTCCTTTATATACGAATCTATTTGCGTAACATTCTGTTAATAGGGTCAGCTATAGCCTATCATCCTAACCTAAAGGTGATCAAACTCTTACATTTCTATCTATCAAGTTTTGCTTGAAATGATAGATTTTAAATGCAAACCAGTTCAATAACTTTGATCAAAGTAATTTATTCTATATATATTTTTTTTTAAATCCGTAAAATATACAATAACAGGCATATCCCCTAAGACAGTACAATTTCAAAGTAAGACATCAATGCACTTGCAAAATAAAACATTGGGCGGGGAAAAAAAACTTGGTGTGCACAAGTCAGAAGATTTCTCACATTGTGCTTTACAGCACCACATGGTTCAGTAAAAATGGACATTTCTGCTTTTCTCAGATCACTGGTTACTTATGCCATGTACCAGGGTTTGTTTACAGAAACATTTGTTACTTTCCTCCACCTTGTTGAAGGAAAAATGAGTGTTCATGAGGAGTAAGGTGGGCGTGGGTTTCACTTTCAGTTAGTTGGTCAGGAACACAAAGGCCTGAAATGAGTTACAAACAATTCAACACAGTTGAACACAAATACTGTACTGCCTTTTTCTTTCACAGATTATCAAATATTCAAAAATATACAGATGACTGGATCATCCCCTATATGTTCAGGTATTTGTCAATCTGGAGAAATAATATTTAGAAACATGCTAGAAGTTTTTAGGAGTACTAATTAAAATGGACTTATCTGACAATTGTGGTGGGAAGGCTAGGTTTAAAATTCAAAATTCTCAATTTGAATGAGAGAACAGGTCAATAACAGGGTAGACAACATAAATCAAATTGAGCAAGATAGATGAATGGTTCCTCAATTCAAAAAAAAAAAATCTCATTTGATACACAACATGGTTAAATACTTCACTTTATTGTACTTCTTTTAGGTAACCAAGACTACTTGTTTGAACATTTGTGAATTCACAACCAGGTACAGTGAATCCTTGCCCTGACCTCTCAGTCTGCGTATGGCCCTGAGATGAAGCGGAACACATGTCCCAGCATCTCTCAGGAAGAGTTTAACGACTATGTGCTTGTTTATCCTCTCCCACCTACACACACACACATACACACACACACACACACACACACATACAGCACAGTAGAGTAGGGAGAGGACTCAGGACTAAAGACTCTTAGAGACCTTTATTCAGGGTTAACGTGAGTAAAACAATGTAAAAATTGAACGTTCAGACTTGGAGCTGGATTTTCTTTGACTGCTAAGGCATGATGGAGAGGAGACAACAGGGTGAAGAACGCAAACATAAAAAAACAAAGATGTGATTTTGTTTTTTTTTGTTTTTCTTAAAAAAAAAAAAAGAGAGAAACGAGGAGGTACTGTATTAGCAGCAGTTTGTATTCCTTTTTTCATCATCATCATAATCATCCTCTTTTTTTTTCATCTTGTAATAGAGGAGCCTTTTTGTTGGGGGGCTCCAGATTGGCATGGGTACGAGTGAGTCCAGAGGTGTGCGAGGGTTACAGAACCTCATCGCTCTCGGCCGTGTGCAGCTGCGTATCGTCTGCGTCAGTCATGCTGCTCTCTTGCGACTCCTCAGCTGCTGGGGGAAAAAAGGACACGGTAAACCCCACGGTGGTGGTCTCAGTGCATTAGCTCATCTCAGCCTACAGACATACTAACGGTCCAATCTTACATCCCCACATCAGGGTCACTGGCTGTGAAGAGAGGAAAAATTCAACTTGGATTTACTGAAAACAATTGAGTATAGAGGATAAGCTCAAATAGGCATCCTTTTCCAAACTAGTGTACACTGATCTTTAAAAAGCTGACTTTAAATAGTAATATGATCATAATAATAAAAACTATCTGGGCTTGTTAAAGTGTCCTACATACTCGCCACTCCCGACCGGTAGCGCGACAATGTGACATCACGGGAGCGCCGTAACCATATATAGATAGATAGATAGATAGATAGATAGATACTTTATTCATCCCGAGGGAAATTTTAGCAAGTAAGCTAGCTGGCTGGTGCTGAGAAATGAGTTTGTGTAATTTCCTGAGGTGGAAAGAGATTTTTTTCAGGTCTTAGATATCCTTTGGTTGAAAATAAATATCTTTGTTACCTTTTGCTGGATTATTGACATGTCCCTGGGTCCTAGGTCTTTCATCTTAATTCCCTCTCTCTGGTAGCTTCATTAACTTATCCAGCAGATCTCAGAAATCACGAACTCTCGCTGGTAACCTAGCCAGGTTAATTTCCCTCTCTTCTCAAACTGACTATTCAAACATGTTTATTTAAGATGTGGGCTAGGCTATATGAAATCCTGAATGTGGTTGATGTCTGTATAGTCACACATGCTCCCTGATCTTGGCTTCAAGCTCATCCTGCTTGTCGCGCGCATCTGAAAAAAAAAAAATCTCCTGTGCAGGACCTGACTGTGCGAGGCTGAAATTTCTCGTGCGACAGAGGAAATGACACAAATTTGATGTGACATTGTCGCGCTACCGGTCGGGTGCGGCGAGTATGTAGTACGCTTAACTGATAGAGGGACCATAATTTATCAAAGTCTGCAAGGAGTTTGGAAATATCAAGATAAGTTGATTCAGCAATGGTCTGATTTTAACTCATTGAGTGCCAAAAACGTAATATTACGTTAATATTACGTTTTTCCTTCCCATGCGTTGAGTGCCAAAAACGTAAAATTACGTTTTTAGCTTTTTTTTTTAAATTATGAAACTAAACACTCTAACACACCTTATATGTGATTTTGGGAACTCTGAGATGAATGGAAATGAAATATATGACGAATATATGAAATTCTGAAAACGCACAATCTGGACATTTTATCATAACTCGGTTGCCGCTTTGGGTCGAATCAGTGACGCATGCACGTCAGGTCAAAACCAGGCCATTTTCGTGGGTCTATCACTAGGTGGCAGTCTCGCGGGTCTCGCTGATCACTTCCCGGAAAGTTTACACAAGTAAGTAACAGGCAACACTTCATATTTCATGAAAGACGTTATATCTCCATTTCTAGAAAAAAACAGCGATTTTGATGAAAACTAGCCAATGTTTAGCTTGGGATTTCTCAGGAACAGAGGTAGAAATACACAGTTTGCACCCACCGAGAGCTTAAAGTCTCACCTTTTAATCGAGCCATTGTATGTGTTCATAGCTATAACACAGAATATGCTGTGGCTGTACAAAAATCATCAACAATGGTCTAGATTGCTAGCACTCTAGGACAAAGCTCCCAAAAACAGCTTGGCATTCAATGAGTTAATATAACAGTTCAATGCTTGAACCCGTTTCCTAGGCATGGAAATGGCAGGTCTCACTTGAATAGTAGGGGTAGTCCTCAGGGATGACTGGCTCCTCGTCATCTGGGAGGTATCTTTTGTCTATGGCCTCTTTGATCTGGTTGTTGGCCCCTTTGGGGTCCAGGTCCATGGCCCAGGAGAAGTTCATGAGTGCCAGATGAGTCTGACCGAGCTTCTTATAGACCTGAGGAGGAAACAGACTCAGCATCAGTACTGAGTTCGCAAAACACCCCATACCAAAAAGGTTTTGGTAGATTTCTCCATGAAGGTGTAATGGCAAACAGTTAAAGGAGAACTCTGGCGATTTTTCATATAGACCTCCATTTCGCGAGGTCACCGAGTACTGTCGGTATGGGACAACGCCGAAAACAATTGGTTTTACCTAGCTCGAGTTGCTGCAGCCAGCAGCTAAGGCAGCCAGGCAGCTACAGCACTACACTCTTGGGGCATGAACATGGGGGCTCACCATGTTAAGCCATGGGAAACACAAACACACACATGCTTAAATAGGAAAGTCCAGCTTACCTTTCCTATTAAAAAGTAAACAAGAGACTCTTTGGGCACAATCTGCTTCAGCTCCTCCAGTTCCTGTAGGGCAGCCTGAAGACACATCATAGAAGACTCATTATTTCCGTGGTTTGTAAAAGCAGCTTGACCCATGCCCAACACATCTGCATTCATGTTGATCAACAGAAATTTAAGAGTGTTAAGAGCAGGACTGGTACAGACCTTGTACTTCTCATTCGCGAAGAGAATGGATGCCCTGTGAAATTTGCATAGTGGGTTTTTGGGGTCGATGCTGATTGCTCTGTTCAGGGTCTCCAAGGCGTGATCAGATTTCTTAAGTGCGTGCTGAACCTGCAGTTAAGACAAAGGGCAGCTCAGAGGGTGGCATTCAGACTTCACTGGGAACGCACCACAGTCTTATGATGACAAGCAGAAAGTAGATTGTGTTTAAAAGAGCCACTTGGAGGAGATGTCATGAAGCCCCAGTTATAACAAGCTTCACTTGTTCTGACACTGTTGCTTGGCCCAAGGAGCCATGGCAACGCTACACAGGTTCAAAGACAGTGCCGGTTAGTACTGTGTATCTCCTTATAGAACATATCATATCAAGTTCTCAATTGACTGTTGCTGCTGAAGTAGCTTCATGTTATATTCCTGTGTACTGAGGTTAATTATTATAGTTGAGTACATCTTGACAAAAATTCTTGTTTTAGGGGTGGGTAACATCATGTGTGTATGCCATACAGCCATTGGAGAGAGTGAGGAAGAGAAAGTGAACGTCATGGAAGTGGCTTAAAAAAATTACATGACAATTTGTTTTCGATATTAACAATGTACTACATCCCAAGTAGAACAAACGTCACCAAGGCCTATACAGGATATAGTGGAAGAAGAGAGACTAGGGATGGCGAAATTTAAAAAAAAAAAATCTTAACCGGCCACTGAGCCTCATTAAAGTCGGTCACCGAAAATTCTATAACTGCCATTTATGATACCCGTGTCCTGTCGCGCGTCTTTCTCTGCCCGTGAAACAAGTTATCCCCCCATTTTAGAATGGTTAGGCTCCCGTCACACAATGTTAGTTTGTGCCCTTTGTATTATACATTTTCCCCAATCATTGTCCACTACTTGTGGAGGAATAAGGGTTTTGTTTTGGGGAGAAAAATAATTGCTTTCCCTGCGCACAGGCACACATTACGCACAACGTCAACCTTCCATGCAACGCTGCACCGAGCTCGGGCTATAAAAAGCTCACGTTACAAAGTCACAAACAGAGAACGCTACATTTGGTGGTGTTACAGGAAAGTATATTAACCAACGTCTTCGTAAAAAAACTTACCGACTGCCAACAGCCTCTGTAGCGTGCTGCACAAAATCCTTTGCAATAAGTTCCTGTCGTCATGCCATTTAAGTACAGATGAATAATAACACTTTACATTGTTACAATTATCATCATGCCATAGTCACGTGTGTGCGCAGTGTAATAACAGACGCTGGCTGGCATTCGGGAGCTTTAAAAAGGTTTTTTTTTTTTTTTTTTAACCGGCGGCAGAAACGGCTTTAAACGGCTACCGGTTAACATCCCTAAGAGAGACTCACCACTCCAATATGGCACAACAGCACTGAACTCTGAGGGTTGATGCTTAGGGCCTTCTTAAAGTGGATCTCTGCCAGGTTGAACTTCTCCTGCTTGTAGTAGATCATACCTAAGCCATACCTGAAGCAAGGAAAGATGGCAGAGGAGAGGGAGTTAAGTGGCACAGGAACAACTTATAACACAAACAAACACATATATTAATATCACTATTGAGACTACAGGTGCCCCAAATACAACAGAATACTGATGATCTGGTCCTTTAAAAACCCTGTAAAACACTTTTTTTGAAAAGTGAATGTGTTAAAAGAAAAACTAAAACAAAACCAAAAGGTACACAAAACACAGACATCAGCTACATCTAGTCCATGTAGTTATAGGGTGCTGTGACACGGTGGTCCTACCAGGCATTGTAGTGGCGTGTGTTGAGGCGGATGGCGTTACGGAAGCACCCCAGCGCTTTCTCCAGCTCTTCCGTGAGCACGAGCTCGTGGCCCAGGAGTGTGTAAGCATACGCAAAGCTGGGGTCCACCTGGATCGCACGCGTGAAGAACTTAATGGCGATGTCATGTTCCCGCTGAAGACTGAAACAGTTACCCGCTACACACCAAGGCTGGAGATAGGGGTGGAGTGGGGCGTAAAATCAGATAAAGAGAAACGAGAAAAAGAGAAACACACAAAAGTGAGTACAAGTCACAAGTCTTTTTAGACAAAAATAACCAAACATTTCATATTTCTATCAATAGCATAGGCTGGCCATACCTCAGGTGAGTTCTTGTCCATGTCAGTGAGGTCTTTGGACAGGGCAGAGAGTGCCACATCCTTCTGTAAGTGCCACAAAGTGGTGGAGTAGATCTCCATGCCCTCCACGCGGTAGCTCTCAATCCGCCGCACCTCTGAGAAAATCCGCTCCGCCTGGGTCAGTGACATGGAGATACAAATTTTAAAGTCTTCATAATTATCCAACCAATTACGGGTTGTCATGATGATAAATAAAACATTTCCTTGCCAGTGCAATTGTTTATTTATGACACCAAGACAACATCACTTTCTGCATATACACAACTGATTTCATAATCATGATATCCATTATACCATTACAAAGATCAAATGTTTCAGGACAACCACTCAATCATAACTAGTCTCAAATTAAATAATGACACCACTTCTCTCCATCACCCATTTTGTCTGTGCCTCTACGTGGCTGCATGCATTTGGCCAGTCTGAAGTGTGCAGATTAGGGGTGGAACGGTACATGCATCATTATTGAACCATAACGGTACGGGTGTCACGGTTCGGTGCATGAATTTACACGGAGAATACACGGTATAAAAATAAATAAAACTTGTGCACGAATTAGTTAATGCAATGCAGAACTACTGTTAGATACGCAAGTTCTTTAGGGACACCTAATCGGTAGTCCCGCCGTAGCTCTGTGAAGCGCCTAGGTAGCCAAGGTCTGCCTATGTAGGTTACAGTTTTTTGTCAGGTCGACAGTCGAGTGAGTCAGTCAGAGATAACAGCATTAAGAATGGGTATGGCGAGTGGTGGCGACCCACAAGAGAGGTCTCTAACATCGCAAGTTTGGGAACAGTAGTAGAGTAGAATAGAGAATTACAGTAGTACAGACGAGAGAGTGGTGGATAAGACTGTGTCAGCGTTGTTTCATCAGTTGTTGGGTATGCGAGTGGAATTACATTGAATATGCTAACGCATATACGACGGCATCACCCAGATGTAGGTCTACCAATCACTGAAACTAAACAAAAAAAGTCTCCCTACAGTGCTTCACCAGCCTTTAGACATACAAATAGGGCCAAAACGTATGGCTTAAAATTATTTTGTAATGACGGAAAGAGGTGTAAACCATGTGGTGATTACCTTTACGTTAGGGTAAATTGTGTTGTGCTCTCACATGAAGAGCTGGCATTAAGTGTTAAGTGTCAACGCTAACCAGGCTAATAAACAAACCATGCGAAGGGTGAAGTCATGTGACTTCTAGTTGTAGGCTAGTCCGTTTATGAAATGAAAGGAGCAATTTTGTTTGTTTTTTTAAAGAAAGCAAAATAGTGTGACATTTTTACAGTTAGTAGAATATTACTGTATGCACACTGAAAAATATTGAGGCAAACTTTAGACCCTTTTATATACAACCAAACATGGATGTTGGTCTCGCCTAAGTGGATTTTTAAAAATCATTATTCTATGTAATTTGCAATTGTCTTATTTTGTTTACAAGTTACAGATGGAGTCTGTAGATAATGTTGGCACGGGCGCCTTAATGCACGGGCTTACCTGGGCTTCAGGTAGCCCAGGGGCCAGGGGTTGTATTAAGACACCCCTGGATGTGGGGTACTTGTTTACTGTTTACATCTTACTTTGCACACTTCAGGCTGTTGCAGCTAGGTCAGGGGAGAGATTGTATCACTAGGTAGTAGGCCCTACAGCCTGAGACATTCACAATAAAACAATGCCTTCCGCATTTTTTTTTTTTTTTGCTTTTCCCTCCTTGTACCGAACCGTGATGTCTGAACCGAGGTATGAACAGAACCGTGACTTCTGTGTACCGTTACACCCCTAGTGCAGATGACTTCACAATTCATCTTCAAGCCATCACTTGAGATAATATTGCCAGAGCAAGGCAACTACTCAACCTAAGCTACCTGCATCCTTCAAAGTCAATCAGTATGTAAGCACCTGTAAAATTGACGTTTTCCAGTATGCTTAATAACCTTGTACTACCCTTTTGTTACTGTATGAATTTACTCCATGTACCAGAATGCTTTGTAATTTACTTGCTTCTGTGATTTACGACATTCTATACATGTGAACCAATCAAATGTCTTTGTTTTGCTTTTATTTGAATTGTTTAAGCAGTCAATCATTATCTGTTATTTGTTTATGCCCGCGAAATTGCGGTGAAACTGAAGGTTCAGTGAGGAGAAGGCTCATCAGTCACGGTCCGGGTTTGCACTGGAGAGAGAGAGGATACTTTGCTGCCTGTAGTTTGTGGAGACCATTGGACAAGTTCATAGGCCCACTTACTCCGTAACATCGGCGCATCGTACTTGTTAACTACTTCTCTTTTAAGTTACCGGTCAAGTGCTGGTCAGACTTTCCGCTAGCTATTTGTCAGTGCTATTTTGTAGCTGAAGCTATCCTGACCTGGGTAGCTGACTTGCTAGCTCCTGTTGCATTCTCCTTCGGAGACAGACTCTATTTGTGCTTCGGTGCTTTATTTGATTATATATGATTAATAATATTGTTGTGATTGGTATATTCTTGTGATTTAACTTGAGTTGTGTATATTGTATTGTCTTCCACACTGGTGTCTGTAGCTTAACCTTTAACGTTACCATTCGTTAACGTTCGGTTTTCCCCTTGAGTGAATTGTTCGCTCGCTGACATTTCTCAGCTATTGGGTTGTCACTTTGATTACGTGGCTATTATTATTAAATAAATATTTGATTATTATATTTCATTATACTTTGGGTGTATTGGCAATTCATTTAACTACCTTCACCACTAGTCTTATTATTTTCACATTGATTATTTAAATTCTGTAGGAATGCACTATACACGAGCTATACGGTAAGTGTAGTATTTTTACAGTGGAGGCACCGCGCTATTTAATTGAATTTATTGTCTGTAATTGTTAGCCTACTGGTATTCAGAAATCTCAGCCAGCTCACCATTCCACCGCTGAGACCTTCAGGATCCTGTTTATGCCATTTAATTAATTGTTTTATGTATTGTAACTAGTGCCTGTGCACACACCCGTTAAGAAGGGGTTACAAGTTTATCTGTCCCTGCCCTCACCTGCGTGTACTCCGCCAGCTCGAAGTGTGCGCGTCCAATCTGGCTCAGGACCCAGCCGGTGTTGTAGTGGTGAGTTGGTAGCTGGCTCAAAATATTGATGGCCTCTTTGCAGTTGTAAGAGCAGAGAGCCACATAGCCCCGCCCAATGTCCCGCATCAGGCTCATCAGTCCATCTGAGGAGGAGTAAAGGAGAGAGAGGAAGTGACTGACAGGAGGGATCCTAAGGCGGTCAGAAGACGTTCTTCATAGAGGAATCCGAGTGGCCTACCTGCAGCAGCCTTCTGCAGGGTGAAAGCCTGCAGCTGGGAGGAGCCCAGGCTGCCCTTCCCTTCAGAGATGGAGGAGTCGAGTTTGAGCAGCTCGATGCTTTCGTTCAGGTTGGAGGGCGTGATTCCCCCCTTACCTGTCTTAGTCTTGGTCTTTCGGTTGGGGATCTTTGTGGGGAACTTCATTTTTAGTTTCTTGCTGTTCTCCTGTTAAAGGGAATGCCCAGTTAGTCTAACAAATGTCTGCCTCCATTTCAAACCAATGATAAACCCTGTGCAATTACATTGCCCTGCAATCAAGGAAACTAACATTTCACCACCGAGAAACCTTTTTCACAGTCATCTGCCTGCTGACAAACTTTGAAACAGAAAGAGAAATTACTAAAACTGCACTGACTTATTGGCTCCAACACTCAGGCCTATGCAGGGCTTATACAATTCAGGGCAATTGTGTGTGTGTGTGTGTGTGTGTGTGTGTGTGTGTGTGTGTGTGTGTGTGTGTGTGTGTACCTTGGCAGTAGAACTGGCACTGGTGAAAAGTCTGGAGCTTCTCCTTGGCTGCACATTAGGAGGTGCAGCGATGGTTGGGCTCAGCACTTGAGGTGTGGTACTAAAAGACAAAGTACTTTGGTTAGGTTACCATCGAATAATTTCAGGGGTGTGATTGGCAAAGGTAGAAAAAAAAGGAAAACATACTTTAGTGTACTTTAGTGTATTATAGTGTTGGCTACAGTATATTTAATTTACCCATCGCCTACACTTCATAAAATACATGGGGCAAATCCTATGCAAGGGTGGCACTAGAAAAGGACCTTAAAGAAAATATATTTCATATGCTAGGGGGGTCCGGGGGGCATGCCCCCCCCGGATGAAAAATAACCCTTTAAATGATGACATCTGATTACTTTTACGGGAAGTATTGATACATTGAGATACATATATTTCAAACATTATAGCATATTACAATACAGCCTATAAGGCCTAAAGAAAACTAATTTATAATAGAGCAAAGTAGCCTAGGCCTACACAAGATTAAACCAAATATGGCTGAAATATATAGGCCATCATGATCATTTTGCCAACAGTGACGCAGAACCATGGATTCTTTCCATTTATAACATGTTTTGTTTATAACTTAAACCAACATTGAGTACATTATTTACTATAGGCCTACTTGATGATAATATATAGCCTGTCCCCTAACAGTCCTCTGGGCCTACGTACAAAATAGTGAATCATGTGATAGGCCTACTGATATTGATGCTGATTGAAGAGATTGCAACTTAAAGGTTGTTGATATTTCAGTTCCAAAGAGAATCAAATTACATTGATTCCTCTCCTCCCAAAGTAACACTGTAGGTTCTACACCTCTCCTCCTAAAATAAATGGTAGGCTCTGTTTTAACTGCACCAGGATTGTGTAGGATAACCGGCTACAACACTAGTTTTAAAAGAGCACACACTAAATGGAGAGCTAAGGTTAAAATGCGGACTGCGCCTTTAAATTGGACTTTTTATCTATCAGCATAGCCTACTGTAGCACAATGCTACAGTAGGCTATGTCCACTAAATATTCAGCTCAATATGATGTGCAAGAGTTTTTTGTATGCCAAAGCTTTGGTCTCTTAGCACAGTCACCATAACGTTACGTTCTCATGGTGAGACGGCATGCTGAAATATGTTTTAGACAAGGGGCGCAAGGTTCACGGAGGTGAACGGCTGGACAAACGCGTAAATGACAAGGCAAACTAAACAATGTAGTAGGCCTAAGGTAGACAGGCTTTGTGTGTTAAAACTATGAAAACCTGTAAGGTTAGGCTAGTCCGTCACAGCTAACTTCAAGCACAGCTTACACGCGCAGAAATTAAAATTCAATATCAGCATCACGAGATTCATTATCGGAAAATCCTAAAAGCGCACCTGATGCAAAGCCAAAACGAGAAAAAAAAACTTCATACATGATGTCTTTAAATCAATTTGTTGACCTTTGTTTCATTGCTTCTGTTCAGAAACTAGTTCTCCACACACACTGAACTTATCAAGCATTCTTCAGAACGCAGCTGATCAACGCATCCCGTCTACTTTCACTTTCAATGAAATCCACTAGTAAACGAGATACACTAGAAGCGGCGGATATTCGGAAAAATGGCCTGTGTCATCGGATCTATACGAATTGTGTGGGTCTCATTTTCAAGTCCAAAAAAACGGAATTCCGTTTAAAAACGGAAGAATCACACCCCTGAATAATCTTAACAGTATTACTAATGCTACAAGTACAACTACTTACTAGATCATTGATTAATAATTAAGACTATCATGATATTACTAGTTTGTAGTAATGACAATACTAGTTTGTTGTAGCACAATGCTCGAAGTTTGTCTATGTGGACCTACTGTGCATAACAGCCCAGTACACAGAAAGCTATTGTAAAAACAATCCACTGTTTTAAAGGGCCCAAAACAGAGAATTATTGAATAATCTACATGGATAATTCTAAAGAACAATCTTAACAAAACAGCAATTTTGTCATAGACATCATCTTTGTTCATCAACAAAAACACAGTTTGTTTGTTGTTGCAGAAGGCTAGACCTATGAGAGGCGCCACCCCCACACCCCTGACACATACCTGGTTTGTGGGGCAGTGGTCTGGGTCTGGTTGAAGGGGATGGGGATGACCTCTCTGCTGTTCCCACTCTGTGCAAACACTGACTTTGTGCCAACTTGGCTGATTCGAGCGACAGACTGGAACAAAGAAAAAATAAAAAAATAAAAAATAAATAAATAAATAAATAAATAAATAAATAAATAAAAAAATTAAAAAAAAACACAGTACAGTCAGAGCCCCATTGATTCAAACATATATTTTATTACTGTATTGAATGTGAGGCCCTCCACACACACACACACACTAAATGTAAAAACCTACCCACTCAGCCGTTAAGAGAACAGAATCCTTTTCACAGCACCAAACAACATTTCCTTTAAGCCAATTTTTTTTTTTTAATTGATCTTAATCTTTACTAAAGCGGGACAGAGAGAAGAGCGTGCTGTACATAAGGCGTAACTGGGGTGGTGGTGATGTTAAACGATTGGTGTTTCCTTAGGGGCAAGGTAGAGGAGCATATCCAAGGGTACTGCACCTTCTTTGGTGGACCTGCAGCGGGAGGTGGCTCCATTCCTGAGCCGCTGTGACCATAGCTCTGCAGGTACGTGGGTTCTCCCGGGCTGGGCTCCAGGGGCAGGATACCAAAACTGAGGGGTATTTCACAAAGGCAGAATTAAAAAAAATCCAAGTGACAAAGCGAGGCTTGACCAAGCGTGGTCTGGTCATCCTAGCACAACGTTTCACTAACGGCAATCCAGGATGAGTAGAAGCGACTAGGACAAGCCCGGTTTAATTTTTCCAGGATACGTGCGTGTTCTCGTTTTTTCTCCAAACAACCCACGGTTGGAATTAAAAAAAGAGGCAGCAAATAGAGTCATTCACACAATGTGAGCAACCGATTTTGATATAGAATAACAGCGAAATAAAGTTTTTCTTTTTTGAATGGAGAAACATGGCTATTTCTGTAATACAGGGAAAGAAGGCGTAGTGGACCAACTGAATACAAATTTATGTATGCACCCACATGTGTGAGTGCTTCCTAATATCGGCATGTGACGTCATTAGGAAAGCGTTTGCCACTGCAAAGATGCACATAGTATGACTTTATGCCTTTATATGACTTTATGTGCCATCTCTTTTCTGAAACTAAGTCGAGGCTAAATTCAGCCCGGATAACCAAAAATCCTAGTCTCATTGCCAGAGTGTCTCACAGAGACAATCCAAATTGTGCTTTCACGGGAACTCTAGATTTCCAGGGTACAAAAATCCCAGTTTAATCCTTTATCTAGGTTTTATGAAATACCCCTTTGGACATTCACATAAGCAAACACACACACGTCATGGGCCATAATACCTGTAAGTACCTGCAAGTACCAGTGAGTGTTGTTACAGTCCGTCATTAACTTAATCATTATTCAATCATCCAGTCTATACTGAAATCATAGCCATGAATCAGTATGCAATGAAACAAATGCAATTACCAGTGTATGATCATTTTATTCAAATGTGCCAGGTATATGTAGTAACCATTTTATAAAAACCTCAGCCTCTTATTGCTTAAATATTTGCACACCTATGAAGTAGTCCCCGATTTATTTATTTTTTTAACCACATTACACATCAATTCAGCAAGTTTGTTGTGGAGTTTAAATAGTCTGTTGCATTAGGAGTTATAAGTACAGAGTAAATATGCCTGAATTAGCTTTTACTACAATTGCACTACATCTGGGCTGAGGATCACAGCAATTGTACAAAGCTAAGGTTCAACAGAATGATGCGATGCTAAGTTGGCAATGAGCGGTATGAACTAATGACTGGGCTTTGGCCGTATCAGTCAATCATTTAGAACTAGTTTGTCCAGCAAGTTCAGAAAATGTTTCATGTGTGGCAGAGATTCCAAACAAGTTTGGAATAATTGACTTCAATAATGTGCATGCTGGTGTAGCATTACCATCTATAACCTGCACTCCACTCAAATTTGTACATTTCACCTGTTCTGCTAATCTTGTTTTAACTATGGGGTTTAGTTGATTTTTACTTGAATTTTGGAGATTTGCCCTCCATCTTTAGCCTGGCCCCACCCGTCTGGCATCTCCGCTCATTTTCATTTCACGGAGATCTTCCTCTCAATGTGTTTACGAAGCAGGGAGTCTGGTGTACCAGGCTATTGTCTGTTCAGAGAGCTCAAAGAATTCTACCAATACAGGGAGTGTAGAATGGAGGCCAGCTGTGGCAGCCATATTAGGAGGCAGGGATAAGGCTGCAAGCACACAGAGAACAGACCTCCTCCACTCCACCACACAGAGCCAATGCTGCCTACTGCAGTCTGTAAACATAAAGCTCACAGACACAAGGGCAGCCTGCCACTTCCCTTCACATTAATAGTTTTCCTCTCAAAAATCTATGAGCGAAGATTGCGCATGGGTCACGCAGGTAGAGTTATGAGTGAATATGGATTATTCAACGCCAATTATTACATTTTTAAAATCATAACCTTGACCTCATGATTTAAACATGATGCACAAGTTAAGGCTGCATAAAATATATTGTTAATGTGTGGATTAGTATATAAGTATAAGTATATATACTTATTTGATCCCGTGAGGGAAATTTGGTCTCTGCATTTATCGCAATCCGTGAATTAGTGAAACACACTCAGCACACAGTGAACACACAGTGAGGTGAAGCACACACTAATCCCGGCGCAGTGAGCTGCCTGCTACAACAGCGGCGCTCGGGGAGCAGTGAGGGGTTAGGTGCCTTGCTCAAGAGCACTTCAGCCACTTCAGCTTCCTACTGGTCGGGGTTCGAACCGGCAACCCTCCGGTTACAAGTCCGAAGTGCTAACCAGTAGGCCACGGCTGCCCATATATGTGCCATGAGTCTTGGATTTGTGGAGTAATCATATGAAAGACTGAAGTGCATGCACATCTTCTAACCATACCTTGCTGTGTGTGTGTGTGTGTGTGTGTGTGTGTGTGTGTGTTACCTGGGTGTGAGGGGGCTGAGGGCAGCGGGGCCTCCCAGCAGACTGCGGCCGCTCTTGGGCTTGTTTTGCGGCTGCTTGCTGAGAACCGAGCCGCCCGTGCCCAGAGGCACTGAGTCGGGCGAGATCACCGAAGAGTCTATGTAGGACATGGACGAGTCTGTGCTCAGGGTAGAGTACTTGGTGTTGGATGACTCCAGGTTGAGGCGGTTCAACTCCTGAGATTGAGACAAGTAAAAGGGAGGGGAGCTTTATTAAGGACCTTCAAGACATAAGTACAGCACCTGAAGGGTGCAACCAAAATAGAAATTTGGGTTTATGGCAGACATGTTAAATCCAGGATATTTACAACTATGTATATATTTATATACAAATATGGTCCTTTGCAAACAGTGGTAAATGGCATCTATACTGCAAACTGTTTCATCACTGTATGATGGTTGAGGAGAAACTCATACAATGTTGACTGCCAGTAACGCTTTTGTTTCCAAACAGCTAGTGTAATGTGACTACCTAACAGGTTGTTCAGACATGTATTTCGCCAGTCTTAAAAATACTTGTGCTACATGACAATGTTATTATAACATCTCCAAACTCAGCACTGCTTCCAAATGAGTAATGTCTCACAACTACACATAATACAAAATGCCACGATTCTAACTTATTCCATAAGTAAAATCAACAATAACATGACGTATTTCCATCACTAAATTCTCACACCTTCAGTTTAAATGCATACCCACCCATCTCTCCCTTGTGTTAGTCTCTGCATTTCAATCAAAGATTCTACTGTAGAGTAACATTCTATTGGTCCTTACATAAGAGGTTCCCCATCATCAAATCAAAAAATGGCTGCTGTTCATCACAAGTGGGTCACATGTCTGCACATTAGCGCAATTTTCTCAGAAATATAAATTTTACTTTCTGCGTTGCGGTTACCACATCAGTAACATCATCATGACCATGTCATAAAATTATTGCTGTTCCACTTTTTGGGTGTCTGTCGTACAAAAGCCATCCGCCATTACCTTCATCAATGTCTGTATCACTTTTGATAACAACGTCTGCTAAATACCAGTCAACTTTAACCTTACGTGAAGCTTGTTTTTCACTACCATGTAACCTTAAATCAATTTGCATGAATTCCAGCTTTTGTGGGGCGGGAAGAGGGGAATGAAGACCTACTAAGGTGTCCTGTGGTGTCTCCATGAGGATGCTGTCCACTGGGCGGTGGGCTGGGTTGTGACTGGGTGTATGGGCAGGGCTGATTGGTGGCTGGTTGACGCCGCCTCCACTCCCACTGCTGAAGTTTTGCAGGGACATCAGTTTGAATATCTGCTCTGGGTCAGGTCGTTCTCCTGCAGAACACATACACTGAAATTAGACCAGCTAAATGATGAATTTGACCATTTGTTTGTCAGTGGCTGGGAGACATTCACATTTTTAAAAGTTCATTTCCACCCACTCCCCACACACACACACAAGCATCTGTCATGTAGCTACTTTCACATCATATAACATCTAGCACAATGTTTTCTGTTTTATTCAATCCACCAATGCGTGACTTGTGGCTTACTAAATCAAAGTCAGTATTGCCACCATTGTTGCCATATGCAACAATGACTTCAATAACTATGGACTTTGAATAAGAAAAATCAGAAACTCACCAATTTGACAGAGGGACTCAAAGGGAGACCAAAGAAAAGGATTCAAACTCAGGCTCTTCTGATAGCACTCTGAACCTTTGGCAAGCCGGTCTGTTTTGCTATAGGGCAAACATTAAACATGGTCGGTCAGTCATTCATAAATAAATAAATAAATAAATAAATAAACAAATAAATAAAACAAATAAATGTCTGCGTTTCTTACGACCCAAAGCGATCCCTGCATTGTTACATTCAGGGGTTAAAGTGGGCCAGAACGCAGTAAATAAATAGATTCAAAATACCAACGATATAGTGCGATGCTATTGTAAAATTAGTTAAAAAGTTAATTTTTTTTTGCATGCACCGTCAAATTGCACCCTGCCTCTCCTTCAGGTTCACCCTGGCCCTGCCTTCATGCGTTTCCCGCCCCCTTTGTCCATTCCCGACATTATGTTCTCGGGGTTCTCCTGTCTGATTTGAGTGCATTTGTGGCGGTTCACGCATGCAGATAAAGTCGCTATGTTTACAGTTGCTGTTCTAGCCTGAGCAAGTGTATGTTGGAGTGTATGTATGTGTATGAATGTAAAGTCGTAGGTGAAGTAATATCCAAATTCCACAATTTAAACATGACAACAAATACAACTAAAATAACACACTGATAATGTTAAGGTCACACAATCTGTCCACAAAGGAAACCAGTGCAAATCAAGTCACAGTACAGGTCGCAGCACGTACACTAGAACTGAACTGTAAAATCTGAAGTCTAGGTTCAACTAAACTGCTTGTGGAGTATTCGCCACACAGATATCACTCACAGCCTCGAGCATCACACGAACGAAGCGCCAAGTTGCTCTGATAAATGAAAATTATCTTTGAAAATTATCATTGAACTTGCATAGAATGTAATAATATTTTAATTTTGCACAGAGCTCAGCACACTCATTACTCTCAGTGAAATATCTCACTCTTCTCTCAACACATGGCAAACTGTATAGCACAATAAACAGCTGACCTTCCCAAATATGAGGCCATAAAGTATGTCTGTACAATAAGCAATTTCCAAGTAATCTACATGGTCTCCAACTTTGGGCCAGAATGTTACAAACTATTTATGTCAGTACATACATTTTTGTAAATTGCTTAGCCATAGAGTATTTCACCATCGTGTTTCTTTTATTGCCAGATTCCAAACAATCCCACCTATACAGAGATATAGATAGATAGATAGAGATATATATATATATATATATATGATTCTAACTGTCTATATGATCCTCACTAAATTGCATTATCCACACTCAATTGTCACTGGTATCTGCTAGACAACAAGTACCAAAACATGATTAGTTCATAGATTTCACATGTAAAATTCATTTTATACAACCCCACCCCCATCTTGCCTGTTCATAATTCTGAGAAATTCTTGAATTGTGTGCATGTGTGCGTGCACACATTTATGTTTATGTGTGTGGGTGTGTGTGTGTGTGTGTGTGTGTGTGTGCGTGCTTGTGTGTTTGTCTGCGTATGTGTGTTTGTGCATGTGCATGCATGCGTACATATGTCTACTGTGTGAGTATGTGTCATACGTATGATTACTGTGAATGTATGTGTGTGCGTGTGTATCTGTTTATGCACATGGAATGGGTTAACATGACCCCTGGAGGCAAACATACAGAAAAAATTGGTCATCCTAGGCCCTACGGTCAAAGATCCTTGATTACTAGCAAGATAGAGCAACGTAATTCGTTACTATGGGAGCAAAACGGGACAGTTCCGGTCTGCATAAGTGGGAGTGTCACCTTACGTCACTAAATAAACTTTCTCTCTTAATAAGGAATAAGAACAGATGAACATAATTGTGTTCACAGTATTATTGTCTATAATCATGTATGATACCAATGAATCATTCTTTAGGACATGATATGAATAATTTAATTAGTCATGTGAACCGAGCTAGCTAGCTAGCTAACGCTAGCTTAAAATGCTATACAAGTGGATGGGAGTAGCTATGGCAATACAGCTATGCGCTAACAAGTGACTAGTAGTTGAAGGACTTCGCTTAAACTTAATATACTGTTGCAAATTCACTTGAGTATAAACTATCCACTTTAACTAATGTCAGTAATGTTATTCAGCTAGTTGTCATTTCAAAGAAATTACACTTCTCCGTTTAAAATGTTACCTTAGCTAAGAGGCTAGCTAGCATGCTAACAACCGGACAGTAACTGGCAGCAGCATGGTCTGATATTAAGTTATTTTATTACAAATCCGAACGCTAAAAAATTACACTTTTAGGCTTGAATTGATCCCAAACACTTACAGATTATGACAAAATTTTCCAAAAAACTCTCAACAAATCCAGAAAGACATAATGACCAATTTATTGGTAAAATTCCACAAGTCTCCATTGACATTAGTGCAGCGAGGGTTTACTCTGGTCTGCATAAAGGGGGATTTTCCCCCCTCCCCCTTGCAATAATCGAACGCGGAAATTGTCGAACGTTTGCGCCTCTCGCTCCGCTTTAACCCTCTCTGCTACGGTTCTCAAGATATTCACAGAAAACTGTGTCTGCCCTACCCTCCTTTCGGGGGGTCCAGTCCAGCGGGGGGGGGGGGGGCTACAGATCAAAACGAAAAACGATGGTTCCATGCTATCCATGTGGGGTTACATGCCCACCAAGTTTCGTGTACCGGGAATCCTTGACGGAAATTTGGACATGTGAAAAAAAAAAAAAAAAAAAATCTGACTAAACCTATATGACCGCCGCTTCGCTGCGCGGCGGTCATAATAAGCAAGTCTAACCCCTGAATTTCTTTTCAAAGTGCACCAGATTGATACATTTAAATGTTAAAATATACAACATTTTCTTACAGGGGAGCATGCCCACGGACCCCCCATAAGGGGGCTTGTGCCCCATTGCAGTTCTAGTGACGCCCCTAGTACAAATCAATATGGGAGCTATTTTGACTGGATGTGAGAATAGCCACAGGTGACCAATATGCTAACAATTCTTGTATTGCTACACCACGACACTCAATATATTATCCCACCGTGAGCACTATATTATCCCACTGTAAGTCATTTTTCCCCATTGCACCGACACTGGATTTGAGGGTTCCCCCACCTGCCAAATCACACTTTAAGCACAGGTTACATTACACCTTTTCTTATGTGTGTTGATAGCTTACTCTTAAAAGCTAGAAAAAAAATGGTTTTAGGCTATCTATTATCATTAACAATAGCCTACTCAGACAATAGTTTTCATATTAAAGGGATACTTCACCGATTTGCATTCAGCTTTGTATCATTAGAAACCCGGTGGTATTTTTGAATGATTGTGCTTCTCTCCCTCATTTTCCCCTGAGATGAGATATCTGTATTTCTTGCCTGGAAAAAATCCTCTGATGATTCAAAAATGGTCATTTTGCAGCATCAGAGGATTTTTTGGCCAGAGGCTGGAGACTACATCGCTAGTTCTGCCTGTTTTTAACTTGCCCAGAGAGGATGGGACCTCACTCCCAGAATGTACAAATAGTGTCCGCCATCTTTCTTTGAAGCTATGCCAACAGGCTGAGCTCTTGCTCTTCGGAGAAAGCTGAGAAGTAACGACGGTGGCGGAAGGTAGTTTTAAAACTGATATGGTAGAAGAAGATTTTGAAGATCTGGGACGCTAATCCGATGCTTGTGGCTACCTGTACAAGCCGCAATACAACAAGGAACAGAGGTGTTTGAGGATGATGGAGGAACAGGAGGCGGCTGCAGTAGCTGCTGCAGCAAAGGTCCAAGACCTAAAATGTGTGACTTTCATGCTTCAAGCAGCCTACTGTAGGGACCAGTCAACATGCTAGTTCAGACATAAGCTTTGCAAATAAACTCAGACATATTTTGGTTACAATGACGGGGTTATCTGTTTGTAAAGTCTCTATTTGTCATCAATGTTTTGAAATCAGCACTTCGCCAGCAAGGAGTACTTTGTGGGCAGTTGTGAAAAAGTTCACTTGCTAACATAACAAACTGGCTGGCAGACACCTCGGAAATAACCTCAGAAATCTAAGCAAGAAAAGGCCAAACAAATAAGATTAATATTTCAGCACGGCAGTGTATGGAGTTCGCCATTCCCATTTCGGGGGTGAGCGACACCGGCTACCCCTCAAGTAGCTAGGCTTGCATTTGCAACATTGATTTAAAATGGTTTAACCTGCAGCCTAGGCTACTTACAGATTGTACTGATTAGCCAACCACTAATGTGTTGTGAATAGCATTCACATTACATGCTACATTGCCCTGCATACAGGGATACTGAAGATGAGACGATTTTCAATGTTTACTAAAGACAACATCATCATGTCAATAATCATTGCTTTTGTCTCTGAATGCCACATGCTGCCAGTTTAGGAGCAATTATTAGTTATTCACATTAGCCTTAACTCTACTGATAACATTGTCTGCCTATTTACTTCACCTTTCACCCATGTTAATGGTTCAAACTTCACGTATTCTTCATCAAACAGACTAAAAATTAGGCCCCCTGTGACATTCCTAGACATCTCTCCTCGCTGGCTCACATCACTAATCCAGCTGACACGCTAGCTCACGCATAGGATTTCCAAGAGAAAAATGACACAAAAAAGCATAATGACACAACAAAGTTATGTAAGATGTAATGATTGAGTTCTTGAACCTCTTCCATCACTCCGTAAAAAAAAATCACTGATTCTTTGAACTGATGGTTGAAAGGCCAGCCCAAATACATAACACATACCCCTCCATTTCAAATCCACCAAGTCTTGCCTATGTCACAGTATCAAACAGAGGACATGTGCAAAATGAAGTATTTAGTGCTCTTTACCAGTAGATTTGACCAAGCAGAGCCAATGTGAAGCAAGCAGAGTCTCCGAACTCTGTGACTATGTCATCCTGACTTTTCTGTTTATTCAGGACTCCTCCAGTCAGAATCTGTTCTCCCTCTGCAAGTCTGAGGGAATGCACACACAAATACACACACCATGAATACATAAATTGAAACAAACACACATTACATACACACCAAATATGAACCAGCAGACGTACAAACATACACTGACAGGAATCAGACACTCATTAAGATATGCACATTATCTAGGCACATACAGACATACTGAACGATCCTCATTTCTTGAAATGTTTATAGACATTTAGGTGTTCTTTGTCTACATATAATAAATACCAGCTTTGATCTTTAAGCTTTTCGAAAGTGAAGAAGCTCTCTCTAGCAATTAGTTACAATATATGATCCGAGCCCTTCACTCTGTGGTGTCAAGTGAACATTAAAAGCATAGCCTTATTTGAAGTTCATAGTGTGTGGCCAAAATATACATTGCCATCCACAAAATATCAAAGGAGCAAACATTTAACCATCAAAACCTACTGACAGGATGCTGGCATCATGCCTGGGTCTGCCTGAGTGACCCAAGAAAATCGTAGATGAGTCACCTTTTCACCTTCACCTTTTTTACTCACCCACCCCAAATAGAAAACCAACAATAGCAGACATAAAGAAGCATGTATTGCTACCAACTGACATTTTTTGTCCAATAGCCCAAATACTATCAGCATCCCAACAACATATTAGAATAAATGGATGAGGCACATACTTGCTGAGCTCTACACAGCACTTGGCCAAGAGGTATTTGCATTGCGGTGTGGTGCAGCTGTGACCCTTCAGAAGGTGGTAGGCCTTGTAGGCCTTTCCGGATCGGTAGTAGCATGTGGCTAACAGGAAGAGAGCCTCCTCTGAATGCACTGTTGAGGAAAAGAGAGGAGGAAGAAGAGGAAAGGACAGAGAGGGTAGTGAGTAAACCATCATAAGTACCAGATAGGGGACATCATCCCCTGGTGGGATTGTTTTTCTCCAATGTATTTTATCTTAATTACAGTTCTTCACTGAGAGTCTACTACAACCAAAGTCCTTTTAGGCAAGTCCCTCCACTCGGCGGCTTTTTGGGCACTTATCGGGCATGTACTTCGGCAGACATGCGCATGCGCAAGGCTTCAAGACACCAACCTTGCTCCAGCGGTGAGATCACAACACATGATTGGCACGTCTTCACAACACACCACATGATTTGCTCAATGTATTCACAACACACCACATGATTGGCTCAATGTATTCACATGTCGACGTTTTGCCGCGGAAGGGGTGGGATATGTGTAGACAACTGCCATATTGGGGTAAACTAACCCCATGCATTTCTATGGAGGATTTTTTGAGTGCTGTGTCTCCTCATTAGAAAGTCTCTGCTACAACCCCACTGATGATAATGTTTCTTTGTAAATGGTCTTTAGGTTTCTAGGCAAAGCTCTACAAAGAAATGCATCCAAATGATTTTCAAACAACAAGCCGAACTCCCCTTGCAGGGCCTTATGAAAGCGCTGACAGTGTAGCCATTCTGTTCCATTCATCTCAATACCACTCAGGTGTCAAATTAATCACAGCCTTTGATGGCTGTATCAGCCTCACAACCCATAATCATATTCAGTCTGAACATTTCTCTCTGATTCTTTATCTCAGTGATTTTTACTATATAAATGCTCCATGTGATAAAAAGTTTGTGGTTTCTGATAAAAGCAACAGTAAATATGATTTGCACATGTGTATCTGTGTGTCTCTACTGCAAAAAGCAAGTTGCCATCGTGACACAAGCTTCTTAATCTAATTTAGAAGATGCACACGTGCCTCCTAACTTCATACAGGAAAAATTGAGCTTGTAAACATACTGAATGGGATGGCAAACACCCAGGTCGTTTGCAGACTTGTACCAATGAGTCAGACTTGAAACAAAACACTATTCTTCAAAATAAAATCAGCAAACAGAGGTATTATAGGGCTAGACAAGACTGTGACTGATACACGTTTAGCCTCCTTTACCTTCAGCATAGAGTCTTTCAGCCAGGAAAACTGCATCACGATAGGCATAGTGGTTTAAAGCGTGCCAAACAGCAGCCTAGAAGAGAAAATCGAAGACATTTTAGAAATAAAACGGGATAGACATGAGTTAACATTAAACTCCAAGGTGCAGGCATCTTTACAGAGATGTGTCATGGAACCAGAGACTGCTATGGTTAGGACATGTCAAACAAACCACATACCCAGACGACACAGAGGCATCGGCACTCTCTTTACTGTGAATGCAGAGGGAGCTACGGGCTCGTTAATTAGCTAGCAATCACAGTGATAGAGCGAAAGGGAAAAGAGAGGGCTCTGAAAAGTCAAATGCAAATACTAACTTTGTCCTTGAGGGCCTCTGCACTAAACGGGATGATTTTAGGGTTCACGCTAACGCATACTATAGTATATACTCATCCCTCATCGTCTAAGCAGCAGGTCAGGAGCAAAAGGGTATCACATTGATACAAGTAACATGTATAGCAATCAAACTGAGCGTCTGACCCATCAGTTTACGATGCCATAACATTAACGTTACCCTACATACATAACCGACAGGGGGGGGGGTTAGGTTCCCCAGTTTTAGTTACTGGTAAGTAACGTTAAGACATAACAAAGAGCAAAGGCATGCCAAATGTTTAGTGTTACTTTACATATTAATTAGCCAGCTAACCGGCATGGCAAGAGATTATGTTATATCAAGACGGACTCATCATCTAATTCATAACTACGAATCATTAACCTTACTTAAGGATGTGTCGTACTTTGGAGGTGTCTGGCAGATTGGCAAGACACATTTTAAAGACTTGATGTGATTTAGAGACCATTCAGTGTTAGCAAGCTACGTTAGTTATCAGGTTAAGGCCATGAATGCCTATATTAACAGTTAACCTAGGTAGCTAGATAACTAGCTTGCAAAACTAGCAGGTAAGAGGTAACCCTCCTTTTAGCCAGCGGTACGAGCTTGCACGGTAACGTTAGTGTTATGTGAACTGTTAACAATAAACTGCTAGCTGATAGTCAATGCGTTTATCCAACAAAGTAAGCTTGCCAGTTTAGCAAATGTGCCTATAGTGACTGTCAACTTGCTAGCCTTGTATGACAAATGGTATGCCTGATATGCAAGCTAGTTAGCATTGCAGTAAAGATCTCAGGTAGCAACGGGTTAACGTCAACGTTAGATGCTAGCAATTAGTAGCTTGCTAGCATGTTAGCTAACGTTATCAAGCTGCCTTTTAGAAGACAACGCAGACATTTGTCAAGTCATAGCATACTACCCATAACACACCAGTACACACTTTTTGCAAAATAACCATTATATATCCAGTGCTCTTCTCAATATTATTAACACAATTGTTAAATAGCTAGCTACCTGTACAAGCTAGGCCGGGCCATTTGTTTTGAGGCCGCAGTGTAGAAGTAGTGGGGTTTCCCGTTAGCGAAGTGTAAGCTCTGCTTCATATTAGTGTAAGCATTCATGCATTTGACAACAAACCTTGAACAAACATTTTATTTTGTAGACCTACCTGGACAGGTTCCTGCAACACCGTCATTCCGTTGCCAAGCACCTTTGCTCTTCTCCTTTTTCGTTTCCCTCTTTCTCCTATACCTTTCTTAGTTCAGTATCCAGGCCAGAAGTAGATACGAAGATTTGAACATACCAACCGTTATCGGCGACAACGAAAACTTCCGGACATTTCCGATTCAAATATATTTGGACGAAGAAAACCGATTACTGCCGAGGATAACCGAAACACATCTACCATAACATTGCAGGCAAAAAGTCGCTTGCTCTGTACAGAAGATACAAGTTTTACATTTCTATATGTTGTAAAAATATTTTAAATTTAAGATTCCAAGAGAAAAGGCAATTTAAAAATCATTTCATATAACCAAGGATAACTAAAACAGAGAGGGTTAAAGCTAGTAATCAAGGATCTTTGACTAAAAAGCTAATCAAAAGTGTCAATTGTAAGTTTATGTCAGTTTAAATTAGAAATGGCTCTTTCAAATGATATATGTATATATGTATGTATATATTATATATGTTCATGTTTTCCATAGACGGCCATAGGCCTAGTCTGTATGATGTTGTTGCACATGCACAGCAAGGTTACAATAGAGACATCAGTTTTACTACTGACATATGGATGAGCGATGTTAGCCCAACAACAAGCTTGACTGCACACTAACTGAATGAACAGTATGAGCTGAAAGAGAAATTCTACACGCACAACAATTCCCTGGCTCTCACAGTGCACCTGTAATCTCTTTTGCTTTTGAAAACATGCTTGGACAATGGTACTTGACCTCGAAGAATGTGCATGTTGTGATCAGGGATAATGCACGTAATGCAGCAAAGGCTATGGAGGAGTGTGGTGTCACTAGCTTGGGTTGCATGACACACACTTTGCAACTTATTGTGAATGGGTGTCTTTAGCCAAAGAAGCACCGGTGTTGTGTTGCCATCGGAGGAAAAGCTAGTTGGCCACCACATTTTCGTGTCGCCACCTGCCGTTTTAAGGAAGTACAAACCTAATTAGGAATGAAAATAAATTAGGGCTGTCAAAATAACTGATTCATTTCTATTAATTAATTTGAGAAAAATAGCGCAGGTTAATCGATTCTATATGACCTTTGACCCCGAGCCGTTCTAGTCAGTAACCATTAAACTACGGCCCGCCACCTCATTTTGGGTGGCCCCCCAAAACATGTCCGTGGTATATAGCATCTGGCCCGCACGGGAGTACGACATCGTCAAACTATGACCTCCGTAATTTTCCCCATTCATTCTCTATGGCGAGTCTTAACCATAGACTGTATATATAGTTCTATATCTGTTTATGCACATGTGTGCATGTGTAATGGGTTAACATGGCCCCTGGAGGCAAACATACGCAAAAAATTGGTTATCCTAGGCCCTATGGTTCTCAAGATATTCACAGAAACTCTGTTGGTGCACAGTCACTAAATATACATATAAATGAATTTATTGTATGGCCCCCCATGAACGAAAGTCCATGAAACTTGGCATGCATTCAGAGGGTGTCATAATGATCCTACGCTTTCAATTTCGTGCAGTTTTGACCATGTCAGGTCACAGATACCTGCAATTACAACACCTCATTTTTACTTTTTCATTTTTAACTAGGTGGCGCTAAACATGAAATGAGTGGTAATGGAATGGGTTGACATGGCCCCTTAAAGGAGAATTCCGGTGTGATATTGACCTAAAGTGTATCGAAACATGATACCGAGTGTGAACGTATGTCTCATAGCCCATCTCGGCTTGTCCCCTGCACTCCAAAATCTGGCGCTAGTTAGCCGATGCTACCAACATCTTTTTCAATAGTGGTGCTTCGGCATCGGGCTAGCCATGCAAATAAATCACTGTTTTACACCCATTTACGAGGCTCAATGTATCTCCACACTTCATTGGTAGACTTCCGAGGGCCCTGACATTTAAAACGAGACATTGAGAACTTTGAAAAAGCACTGGTAGTTTACTTACAAGACGATTTATACAGACAGTATCTTCACGAAGTTTAGCGTTTGCAGCCATCTTGAATTTAGTCACGATAAGTCGAGCAACGAGTAAGAATGAACAGCTATGATAAGGGATCAGATTCCAAAAATAATTCAGTGGAAATGCATGGATTCCAGTTGCTGCTACTGGAAGAAACTGGAATCCATGCATTTCCACTGAATTATTTTTGGAATCTGATCCCTTATCATACCTGTTCATTCTTACTCGTTGCTCGACTTATCGTGACTAAATTCAAGATGGCTGCAAACGTTAAACTTCGTGAAGATACTGTCTGTATAAATCGTCTTGTAAGTAAACTACCAGTGCTTTTTCAAAGTTCTCAATGTCTCGTTTTAAATGTCAGGGCCCTAGGAAGTCTACCAATGAAGTGTGGAGATACATTGAGCCTCGTAAATGGGTGTAAAACAGTGATTTATTTGCATGGCTAGCCCGATGCCGAAGCACCACTACTGAAAAAGTTGTTGGTAGCATCGGCTAACTAGCGCCAGATTTTGGAGTGCAGGGGACAAGTCGAGATGGGCTATGAGACATACGTTCACAATCGGTATCATGTTTCAATACACTTTAGGTCAATATCACACCGGAATTCTCCTTTAAGATCAACATACAAAAAGAAAGGTGGTCCTCCTTAACCCTACGGTTCTTGAGATATTCACAGAAATAGGTCCAGTCCAGTGGGGGGGCTACAGATGAAAATGAAAAACGATGGTTCCATGCTATCCTTGTGGGGTTACATGCTCACCAAGTTTCGTGTACCCCGGTCTTTCAGTGTCCCGGGAATCCTTGTTGGTGTACGTCACTAAATGTACACATAAATTATTTTATCATTTATCAAATCATTGACGTCATTCAGTGTACAGTGAATCCTTGACGGAAAATTGCTCATGCGAAAAAAATCTGACTAAACCTATATGACCGTAACTTACCAAACAATGTATTAACACGATACACAATTATATTATATATATAATTTTATTCTATAATATACCTGGCTAAAAAGTTCAAGATGTTATTTATTACCATATAGAAAAAAAAAGATTGACAACTTCAGTACATATGACTTTATCCATAGAATGTCATACATGGAGAGGGTTATTTTTCACATTGGATAATGGCTAATTATCAACTTATTTAACAAACTAAAGTGCCTCAAAACAGTGAATCTGCTGTTATTTACCCTTAGTGGATTGATAAAATCACAGTCACAATGAATGCAAGGAACGCAATGAAATGTGATGGTATGCTGAAAGACATACAGGAGAAGATATCAACAAAAATAGACATCAGTTGTGTTCTCTACTATGCAATGAAAAATACCACAAATGAATTCAGTGTCTGAGTTGGAGAGATCTTATTAGTGCTTAGGGTAACTGACATGAGTTCTGAAGGTAACTGGGGTGAGTACTGCCATATGGCTGGTACCATAACTTCCCACCTACTGGTGTGCATGTATTGTACATTCATCAATACACATAGTACACATAGTAATTACATTGTTAAACCAAGAGGCACAAACATAGCCTGCCCCCATAGCATAGCTTTGTAGCTGCATGTCTGTACTAGCCACTAGATGGACAACTCAAGCTATGCAGCACTGTTTTTATTTTTCCCCCAAGTTTTGTTCGTTGACCTCAAACAACAGGGCTGTTAAAAATGGCTGGAGTTCCTCTCTAACATCCTCTACTGTGTATAACTGAAAATAAAACCAGGGTGCCGAAGGCTACCCGGACCTAAGATCCTTCCATAGTTTAAACTAAAAGGATTTAGAAGTCCTGAACTGACTCAAACAATGAAAATGTGTCAGATCCACTTACCAGACTGCAGTCCTGTTCACTGAAACACTGGAAGATAAACAATAAATAGATTCACATTCCGCAATTTTATTATTTGTAGAAATAGTAATAGTAATTATGATAGTAATGATGGTGATGTGTGGTACCATAAAACCAAATGGACAAAACTCACAAATCGCATTCATAGTATACACATGGACTAAGGTTGTCAGCTGGGCTGGGAGTAAAACTGTCATATGTTACAGACATTGGTGTAGGAAGGATTGGGCTGGGTTGAGCCAACACATCTGGAAAATTAAGCATAAAGCAAGAAAAGGATCCAATCTAATTACCACAATGGAAATCAAATCGTTGGAAATTGAAAAACCTTGTCAGTGTGAAAACTGAAAATGCTAAGCAAAAGTGGTGTATTAGACACAATATTGCATACATTGTATTGGAATTGAAGATTTTTGGGAAAGTTCTACCTTCAAAGCTTATCAGCAGAAATGCATCCCCTCCTCGAATAAAATCCCCTGCCATGATGCGTTCTTTGCTTATGAAATTGCCATCACCTATTAAAGGTCCTGCATAGTACCAGCCCTCTGAATCTTCATACTGTTTTCCAAATATCAAAGGATTATCCCATTTGTAAAATGTTTGTCCATTAACTATAAAACAAAATATGTCGGAGGTAAAAATAAAGATAGAATCTAAAAGAAAATTTGTTAACAAAAATCATTTGGGCTTGACAATAAAATAAAAGCTATAAGATAAATCAGTTTTCCTTCTGCATTATTAGAGTGTGGTGAGACCATGGCTTGAACTTTGTGGACATCATTCCATAGGATCCTGCACAGGCACAGCACCAAGAGAACACCATACCCAATGTGAGGGACATAAATAATGAAATGTCTGAAATATCAGTAAATGTTCATGTAAAATCTTTAGGGGTCTGTTAAAAAGCTAAAAACAAAGAGGAACTTAACTTCTCTGCTCTAAAGCACACCTAGAATACTGAATATTATATTAATATACCTGAATACTTCTTAGGGCCCTTGGCATTCTACAGATCTAGCATAATTATTATTAGTTGCATTGAAATTTTATATCAAAGATGGGGAAGATTCTGACATGATTCATATTGGTTTCACTTTTTACATTAAGAACAGCTATTTTAATTTATGTGTGCAAATGTTTTCCATCTTGTTAGTGTGCTTGACTATTGTCAGGTCATGACTCACTTGTAAAGGTTTCTGTTGTATCCAGAGTCACACTGATTTGTTTGGACATGCGTTTCAGGATGCTGGATGTCTGCTCTAACAGCTCAATAGTGATTTGTCTTGATGGACATGGCCACTGCAGGCTATTGTCATAGACTCCAGAAACAAGCCAGAAAAAGACTCCTAATGCCTCTGGCCCATACGAGACAAGGACCTGGTAGGAATATCCCTCAGTAGAGTACAGCCTGGGACTGAAGCTGAATACACCAGACTGTTGAAGGTGTTCAGCAAAATTCCTGATGTGCCATACAGAGTGTGGACATGTAGTTTCTGAGAGGTTGATATCATCCAATGAGAAGCCACCACTGGACATTCCTTCTCCTTTTACTGATTCAAACTCAATCAAAAAGGCTTTAGTTGTGTACAGCTGTATGTGTTGGAGTTGCCAGTAGTCTGCTGTGGAACCTGTAAAAGACAGACTTACATAAGCATAACAACTGGACTACACAGGACTCCTACTAGACTATTAAGAGTGTGTCCATGAGAGGACCAGGCTGGGGGTGATACATGCTACGCCACCCATTTTGATGAAACTCTTTGAAATGAAACCCCATTTGATGAAAAGTTTGAAGGGTCCACCTAAAAACTCAAAAAGCCAAAATAGTACAAAATTTAAATTAAGTATAAGTATATATACTCTTTTGATCCTGTGAGGGAAATTTGGTCTCTGCATTTATCCCAATCCGTGAATTAGTGAAACACACTCAGCACACAGTGAACACACAGTGAGGTGAAGCACACACTAATCCCGGCGCAGTGAGCTGCCTGCTACAACAGCGGCGCTCGGGGAGCAGTGAGGGGTTAGGTGCCTTGCTCAAGGGCACTTCAGCCGTATCATGGCTGCCCCTAATTAGCAAACAACAAAAGTTATGAACCCCCCCTCCTTGTTTTAGGCCAAAAAAACAAAAAAAAAAGGCCCAAATTGCATAAAATGTTGACATACCTCCTGCGGTCAGATTGCAAATACTGACAAAACTGTAATTAGAATGTTGTAGAATACACATTCTAAAGAATATCTGACCCCATCAAACTGGGTGTTTTGGCCCTTTGAATCAATGGAAATGGTTGTTGACTCTTTAAATAGAGCCAGTGTGTTTTTGCATGTAAGTATTTCACAATGATCAAGCTGTACATATAGTTAGGCATTATTTAGCCTAGGAAAGTAGTTTTGGTGTTTAATTTGATTTAGAGGTCACTGAAACATATACAGTATATCACACTAAAGCATAGGTTCCCAAAGTGGGGATCGGGACCCCCCGGGGGGTCGCGGGACGCCGAGGGGTGGGTCGCAAAATGATTTCCATAAATCAAATAAATTTGGGGAAAATAAAAGAGCTGTCACTTGACCGCACTTTAAAGACAGATTTTAATTCCAAGACGCTTGCTGAGTTCTGGATTTCAAGGGGGAATATCCACAGCTATTCAAGGCCGCGATGGACCTACTGACGCCGTTCCACATACCTGTGCGAAAAGACTTTCTCTGCACTGACATACAGTATATTAAAAACAAATACAGATCGCGTCTAAATGTGTAGGATGATCTCCGTGTGGCCGTCTCCACAATTAAACCAAGAATGGACTTGCTGTGTTCCGCGCATAGCGCGCATCCATCTCATTAGATGAGATTAACGCTGAAACATAGTTGCCAAAATGTAAATTTGCGCAGCAACAATGTACATATGTTTACAACAGTTTGTGGATATTACCCTGACTGAGATATTCTTCTGTTAAAATGGAAATTAAAGTAATGTTTCAAAGTTAAGTTTGCACGACAGCAATAATGTGCACTCATGTTACATGGATATTATTTTTTGACTAAGGTATTCTGCTTTTATCATATAGTAAATTTCTATATGTAAAATCATAACAGGCTGCTCTGTTCTTTTGTGTTGTCATTAAGCCCGTGTTTGGATAAGCCTAGTGCGTATGACCGTTTTTTTAATTTTATTTTTTAATTTAATTTAATTTAATTTTTTGAGTCACATCCAGGGATAGTGGGGGTCGCCAATCTCTGGCACGGTTATTTTGGGGGTCGCGGGTTGAAAAGTTTGGGAACCCCTGCACTAAAGTATCAGTCCATCATTTTCTTTATCAACTGCAAAAGGTGACTCTATTGTTGTGACATCTGACAAAAAGGTGCATGCTATACTAATAAATATAGTTTATGATTAATAATTAACAATGCATGCCTATGCATGGGTCATGGTTTTACCAAAGTCATAGAACAGTCAAAACTATACATATTCTAAAAGCATACGCACTGTACATGAAATATAGCATCAATCAACTTATGTCCCATCTTCCTCCATACCATGCATAACACATACAGTACTCCTCTATTCTGTATAGGCGAATCAAGTAAACAGCTGATACATTTTGGCCTGCACTATTAAGGGAAACAAATTAAACACCCTAATGGTAAATGGTAAAGTAACTAGATGTACCGCAGAGCGGTACAAAATATGACCGCCGCCCAGTCCAGCACATTTTTTCCACAAAAAGAAATCACGCTGAAAGGCCTATATGATTCTAACTGTCTCACTAAATTGCATTATCCACACTCAATTCTCACTGGTATCTGCTAGACAACAAGTACCAAAACATGATTAGTTCATAGATTTCACATGTAAAATTCATTTTATACAACCCCAACTCCATCTTGCCTGTTTATAATTCTGAGAAATTCTTGATTGTTTGTGTTATGTTTATGTTATGTGTGTGTGTGTGTGTGTGTGTGTGCGCGTGTGTGTGTGTGTGTGCGTGCGTGCTTGTGTTTGTGCCTGTGACATTACTGTGAATGTATGTGTGTGTGTGTGTGTATCTGTTTGTGCACATGTGTGCACATGAAATGGGTTAACATGACCCCTGGAGGCAAACATACGGAAAAAAATGGTCATCCTAGGCCCTACAGTTCTCAAGATATTCACAGAGAACTGTGTCTGCCCTACCCTCCTTTCGGGGGGTTCAGTCCAGCGGGGGGGCTACAGATCAAAACGAAAAATGACGGTTCCATGCTATCCATGTGGGGGTACATGCCCACCAAGTTTCGTGTACCCCGGTCTTTCAGTGTCCCGGGAATCCTTGTTGGTGTACGTCACTAAATGTACACATAAATTATTTTATTGTAAGGCCCCCCATGAACGAAAGTACACAAAACTTGGCATGCATTCGGAGGGTGTCATAATGATCCTACACTTTTAATTTCGTGCAGTTTTGACCTTGTCAGCCAGCGATATTGTGATGAAAACACCACATTTTTTGCTTTTTAATTTTTAACTAGGTGGCGCTATACATGAAATAAGTGGTAATGGGATGGGTTGACATGCCCCCTTAAGACCAACATACATAAAAAAGATGGACCTCCTAGGCCCTACGGTTCTCGAGATATTCACAGAAAACTGTCTCTGGCCACCTACAGGCCAGTTGGTGTATAGTAACATAAATTAATTTATTGTGTGGCCCCCCATGAACGGAATTCCACAAAACTTGGCGTGCATACAGAGGGTGTCATAATGATCATACACTTCCAATTTCGTGCAGTTTTGACTATGTTAGGTCACAGATACCTTCAATTACAACACCTCATTTTTACTTTTTTGTGTTTAACTAGGTGGTGCTATACATGAGTGGTTATGGAATGGGTTGACATGGCCCCTTGAGATCAACATACAAAAAAAAATGGTGTAAGTTTTTCCGTCAATGATTCCCGGGACACTGAAAGACCGGGGTACACGAAACTTGGTGGGCATGTAACCCCACATGGATAGCATGGAACCATCGTTTTTCGTTTTGATCTGTAGCCCCCCCGCTGGACTGGACCCCCCGAAAGGAGGGTAGGGCAGACACAGTTTTCTGTGAATATCTCGAAAACCGTAGGGTTTAGGAGGACCATTTTTTTTTTGTATGTTGATCTCAATGGGCCATGTCAACCCATTCCATAACCACTCATTTCATGTATAGCGCCACCTAGTTAAACACAAAAAAGTAAAAATGAGGTGTTGTAATTGAAGGTATCTGTGACCTAACATAGTCAAAACTGCACGAAATTGGAATTGTAGGATCATTATGACACCCTCTGTATGCACGCCAAGTTTTGTGGAATTCCGTTCATGGGGGGCCACACAATAAATTAATTTATGTTACTATACACCAACTGGCCTGTAGGTGGCCGGAGACAGTTTTCTGTGAATATCTCGAGAACCGTAGGGCCTAGGAGGTCCACCTTTTTTATGTATGTTGGTCTTAAGGGGGCATGTCAACCCATCCCATTACCACTTATTTCATGTATAGCGCCACCTAGTTAAAAATTAAAAAGCAAAAAATGTGGTGTTTTCATCACAATATCGCTGGCTGACAAGGTCAAAACTGCACGAAATTAAAAGTGTAGGATCATTATGACACCCTCCGAATGCATGCCAAGTTTTGTGTACTTTCGTTCATGGGGGGCCTTACAATAAAATAATTTATGTGTACATTTAGTGACGTACACCAACAAGGATTCCCGGGACACTGAAAGACCGGGGTACACGAAACTTGGTGGGCATGTACCCCCACATGGATAGCATGGAACCGTCATTCTTCGTTTTGATCTGTAGCCCCCCCGCTGGACTGGACCCCCCGAAAGGAGGGTAGGGCAGACACAGTTCTCTGTGAATATCTTGAGAACTGTAGGGCCTAGGATGACCAATTTTTTCCGTATGTTTGCCTCCAGGGGTCATGTTAACCCATTCCATGTGCACACATGTGCATAAACAGATACACACGCACACACATACATTTACAGTAATCATACGTATGACACATACTCACACAGTAGACATATGTACGCATGCATGCACATGCACAAACACACATACGCAGGCAAACACACAAGCACGCACATACACACACACACCCACACACATAAACATAACTTTGTACACGCACACATGCACATAATTCAAGAATTTTTCCCGTCATCTACTCCCTGAATTTTTGGTCATTGATACCCGGGACACCGAACCACCGGGGTACATGAAATTTGGTGGGTATGTAGCCCCACTAGACTTTTACGGAAAAATTTCATTTCGTCCCCGGGGACCACCACCAACCCACCCCCCGGGCTGGGCCCCCCGAACCGCAAAAAAAAAAAAACAGTTTTTCCTAAATAACTACCTGAACCGTGGCACTGAGGATGAAGAATCTTTTATGGTATGTTGGTCTCAAGGGCCCACATCAACCTGGCTCATAATCACTCATTTGTGATTTGCACCCCCACCCCCCGGTAAAAAATGAAAATGCAATATTATTCTGCTTTAATTGCCCCTATCTTCAGTTAAGATGTTCAGAACTGCACCAAATTTTATGTGTATGATTGACCTGGCATTCTCTGGGGGTATGCCAAGTTTCGTAGAATTTCATCCATGGGGGGGTCTAAAACAATTAGGTTATGTGTACATTTAGTGACTGTACACTCATTGGCCTGTAAATGGCGGTGCACACACACAGGCACCCACATACTATCGGTATTAGAACGGCCGATACATAATTACAAATTCGGTAGGATTAAAAGAAAGCCAAAATAAATATTCATCATCATCATCATGGCTGCATTTTCAGTATTGGCGATAAGTAGTCGTTTGTCCACTAGATGGCGCATCGTTGCAGTGAGACGTAATTTTGTTGGAAGTTAAAAGTGGGTTGGAAAAAACAATGGACGCTTCCTACAAGGACTGTAATTTACCGCAGCGGACATCTAATAAGGATAGGACGATGTTCACATGAAGTGTAATTCCCATTTCTTCTTGAAGCCGAAATAAAGCTGAGGATGTTTATCGGACATGCTTGGTTTTTACTGCAGGTACGTTAATCTTGTAATATCAATAAGGACCTAGGTAATGTTACCGTTAGCGTTGGTTGAGTGATGGAGGCATTTGATTGATTGCATTTGTAGAAAACTATAAATGCGGTTATACCAAGCAAATTGATAGCAACACTGTTTGTATCTTTCTACTGTCATTTATTGCACGTGCTACAAAATCATTCTGTGCAATGGAAGATTTACCAACGTTACACCGGTCTGATACAGTTTTGCCTATACATGCGTGAGACTGAGACGCCTGTTTATTTTGTTTTAAGTGCGTGCATGGTGTGAGAGGGGAATCGATGCGCTTTGATTACAGCTTGGTAGTTGTAGTCGTGTGAAATTAAAAAGCACGTGTGTGTGAAGTATCCAAACAATGACACCTTCATTTCATTATGGCTGCTTTAGCAACACACCTTAAGCTACTGTGTAGTCGGTCCCATTTAGAAGTGGCTACTTCATTCGCGCTTTCCTTGACTCATGGAGCTGCTTGAATGTTATTACAATTTTTCGCCACGATATGGCAGTTTAAGTCCGCTTGATACTGTAAGGCGTAAGCCATTGGTTTCCAAAGGAGATTTTATTTGTGTCGCCAGCATAGCCTATTGACAATTTATGTTGTAAATAGGCCTACCTTATAATCCTACCTGTAGCTTAGGGAAGCTAACAGCTTTCTATTAGGATCTAGTTTGTTAGTTACCGTTTTGTCATAACTCCCTGATGCATTTTTGCATTTAGAATAGCCAGAGCGTGTATATCTCAATCGGAAAATTAAACAATATCGGGTGCCTATGGACTAGGCTGGGTGAACCCAGCCTGATCTGCACGCTATTTATTTTTTGATTTCTTAAAAGATTGAGCTTGGTCTGATGAAAGCCAGACTAGCCATGGACCTCAGTTACACAATGCAAGGGAACATGAATCAGCCAATATTTGCACGAACAATAACGGACAAAAGCTCTTCAACTTTGGCCCGTTAAAATGTGTATGAACAGTCTAGCGACGCATTTCATCAAGGCCCATTTGGACATGTCAGTTATTTGCACCACTGGTTAGATGTAAAACAGCATTTCGTTTCAGACTAGGCTACTGTTACTTAATTTGTGCATTAACAATAACGTTTCAGACTACTGTTACTTAATTTGTGCATTGACAATAAAGTATTACATGAACTAAAGATGACTAAAATCTTATGTAGAAGAAGAAACATTCACAAAAAATCCATCCATCCAAAAATGACCTTTGTTTTTGATAGCTGTTGAAAACGGCATGGAACTGACAGAGATGTTTTTGTTTATAAATACATAACAAATAAATAAATAAATAACATTATGCTGATACCTTTTGCTTTTCCCAAATACAATGTAGCCTACAGGTGTAAGTGACCTTTCATCAATCCAGTTGCAATGGATGAACTGTGATGAACTGCCCTACTTGTGATTGTTTAGAGATTTTAAAGGTTTTATAACAATGCTACATCTTCTTTGGCTATTCTACAATCTATTCACCTTTTCAGCACCAGTAGGCTACTTTCTGTGCAGCCGCACACACACACTCAGGCATGCCAAACAAGCATACATAAAAGTTTCAAGAGTGGGGGATGGAGTAAAATATGGAGACAAATTGAAGTGTGATTTATTTTCGCGGAACGGATGTACAAGACTGAGCGGCGGTCATATTTTGTACCGCTATGCGGTACATCTAGTTATCTTTCACGTAATGAATACGCACAGAAAGTGAAAGTAGGCCTAATGTGCGCTCCGTGTCTGTAGCTGTCTGTTCACGTCCGCAATCGAACGTCAAATAGAGAAGTCATCCATGTTCTCTACGTTATAGCCTAGGCGGTCATGCTTCTGCATTTGCAAAATTCCTGACGGTTCCTGATTGCTAAATGTTTGTTTTCCTTTCCTGTAGATAGCGGTTGATGTTGAAGCACCTAGCCTATAATTTGACTTCAGCGGTGACAAATCCTGCTGAGAGAGAGAGAGAGCAACGAAAGAGAGGCACCCCTAAAGTGGTCCTGCGTGCCCGCGTTTGTGTGTCTCTGCATGGGGTTCAATTGAAGTCAGAGTTGGTCCGTCAATAGTCCATTCAGGCCGCTCCATTATTATATTAATGTCAGACAGGGTACAGGGTAAAATGTGTGGGAATCTCTTGCATTATGATGGCTAGATTTGCGGGACTTTTATTATTATGCTCAATACTAAGTAATAATGTATTCGCAATACCCGCAATTCCGCGCTGGAATTTAGACCCTTTTAAATGTGCATCTTTTTTTCTCTCGCTCTCTCGGAGGTGGCCAGCCAAGCAATTGTTCTTCTGCATGCCAGCCTGTGCCAATATATCGTCCAAAATGATTGATTGCATTGCATTCTCCACATTTTTAGCTAAATTTTCATGTACCACATCAGCATTTGAGTTCAGTGATTTTTTTGGTAAATTGCTTTACAATTAGCGTCGGGCCTATTGGCCTATTGCCATGGCTTGCCTCAGCTTAGGCTTGCCTCTTGCCACTATTCACTCCTTCTTCTTCATTAACATTCCCTGTAGAATTCTCAATATTTTTGGCCTCAATGTGTACAGTTACATAGTCTGTCTGTTCTTAGTCTTGGATTTTGTGAAATACATTTCTAAATATTACCTGCTTGCTGCAGCTTCGGTCTGCACGTCAATTTAAACCCGCATCTTTTTCTCTCTCGAGCATTTAATCGGCTGCCAGCTTGTATCTCTACATCATCCAAAATGCTTGATTGCATTGCATTCTCCACATTTTTAGCTACATTTTCATGTACCACATCAGCATTTTTGTTCTGTGAATCTTTTGTAAATTGCTTTACAAATACCGTCGGGCCTATTGGCCTATTGCCATGGCTTGCCTCAGCTTAGGTCACGTCCTTTTAAAACCGTCTTTTTCTCTATCGTGAGCATTTAATCTGCTGCCAGCTTGTGACTCCACGTCGCCCAAAATGCTTGATTGCATTGTATTCTCCACATTTTTAGCTACATTTTCATGTATCATATTAGCATTTTTGTTCAGTGAATCTTTTGTAAATTGCTTTACAATTACCGTCGGGCCTATAGGCCTATCGTTTTGGTCACGTCTAAAACTGCCTCTTTTTCTCTCTCATGAGCATTTAATCTGCTGCCAGCTTGTGACTCCACATCGCCCAAAATGCTTGATTGCATTGTATTCTCCACATTTTAGTAACATTTTGGTGCACCTCATGGCATTTTCTTTCAGTGAATCTTTTGCTTTGCAATTACCTTCCTGCCCTCCTCTTGGCTGCCTTCACTCCTTCATCTTCATTAATCTTTTTGGCCTCAATAATCCAGTTACATAGTCTCTGTTTTTGGTTTTAGATTTTGTGAAATAGATTTCTAAATAAATGCGACTTATAGTCCGGTGCGACTTATATATGTTTTTTTCCTGCTCATGACGCATTTTTTGACTGATGCGACTTAGGAGCGACTTATAGTCCGGAAAATACGGTACATATTATAGGCAAACATCAAACGGGGTATGTGCACACTGTGGCGCAATAGAAAGTGTTAAACACATACTCATAGACTGCACATATTATAACAGAGAAAGAGAAAAAATGAAGGGAGTGGTTAAAAAAGATCTAACCATGGGAAACCTACTAAGTATATCTAGCACACAGTCCACAGCTAAGGCTGTTATAGCTTTCATAAAAGAGACCCAACTAGCAAATAGAATTTTTTTTTTTTTTTTTTTTTCCCCATTTAATTTAAAAACTGGATATAAATAGCATCCTGTTGGATCACACCTCAGCCCGGAAGATGGCGGTAGTGCACAAAGTATGCAAACTGCCACTAAACATTATAGAAGAAGAAGATTCTAGGAGCCATTCTGTAGTCAGAATCTCCCGCACCACTAAGGTGTGTAGTCATCATCCTCTGAGCTGGTATGTTCATTCTCTGATTGCTTCATATGGTTTCCTAAATCTTTAACCTGTTTCGTAACTTTCACATTATTCATTTAGATGTACCTTCTATAATGTATTGGATGAATAGCTTGTACCTGACAAATAAATTGTTATGCTTTGACCCGCATAGTTTTCTAGAATTTCTTTAGATATCCCTCAAAGTTTAAGATGTGCCAGGGGGAACGGCTAGGATTAGTCCCTAGGGCCGTGGGGCTAAATCAGTGAAAGTAGGCATGCTACCAGGAGAACTGGCCATCGTATTGTACTGTGGTGGGTCACTGATTTTATTAGTAGTCTGGAATTAGACAGCTAACCTTAGCACACCCTGAACCCTCTGTAGCTTCAATAAGATGTTCTGTCCAGATGAGTATAATGGTCCAGGCCAGCACTATAGCCTCTGACCAACTTTCACACTAGGATCATTACTCAGTAAATGGCGCCTCGCGAATTAAGTGCGCCACATACTCGACGCACCCGACCTGTAGCGCGACAATGTGACATCACAGAAGTGCCGTAACCATTTATACTCGCGCGTCGTGGTCACGACACTAGTTGCAATATTCTCCTGAACAGAGGTGTCGCTGTTGTGAAAAGATTAACGCTAACTACGTTACACAGCAGAAGAAGCTGCATTAAGAAACACTAGTAGCAGAGAATGTAAACGGGCTCTGCTATTAGCTAGCCTCTGTGATGGTACTTCAGACTTTGGTTGCTACTATTCACAACTACCACCATCATTATCATCTAGTTTCCAAGGTGTGCGCACAGGTAGATAGATAGATAGATAGATAGATAGATAGATAGATAGATACTTTAGTCATCCCGAGGGAAATTTTAATAATTTAAACAGTTTAGTTAGCTGGCTAGCTAGCTAGCAGCTGGCTGAGTTTGTGTAATTTCCTGAAGTGGAAAGAGATTTTGTTCAGGCCTTAATAGATATCCTTTGTTTGAAAATAAATCGTTTCTATTCTTTCCTCTTAATTCCATGTGTTGCAACTCTCGCTGGTAACTTTATTAACTTATCCAGCAAACTATTACAAATTCACGACTGTAACAAAACACTGCAACTCTCGCTTGCCCTCGAACTAGTCCATCTTCCTGTTTCCGCTTTGTCGCGCTCGTTTGAAAAAATATGAGTGGTGCGCTACCTCGCGCTACCTGGCTAAAATCTTGGCGCGCCAGCAAGATCTACGTCATTTTGACGTCACAGTGTCGCGCTACCGGTCGGGTGCGTCGAGTATGTAGAACGCCTTAGTCGGCCGAGGAGGGGCTCGCACACTATTCTTGGGGAAGTTGAGTCTAATTAAAATAGCTAGAAGGCATTCTTGTAACAGTATCGTGGGTAGGCCTACATCGGCCTACTATGGATAGTAATATTACTTTGACCGAAACTTCTCCATATCTAGCGGGGTCAGAATCATTAGGTTAACAGGGGTTCTATAATCAATCCGCGCGCGCGCGCGGACAGCTTCACGATTTCCTTCGACCACTCCCAGTTCCCTCATTGGTCCTGGCGAGTGACGTCTTATAAATCTAAGTGGTGTAAATATTAACTTTCAGTGTTTTACGATGTCTTTGTAAATTAGGCCTACGTTTAATTAAAAAGTGTTTCTTGCGTGCGTTCATTCTCTCATTCCCTCTCCAAAATGTTCCTGTTCTAGGCTGATCAAGTGCATGAACCCAGCATTGGTGTGCGCATCACATGAATCACAAATGAGACAATAGATTGACCATCTTGTACAACTGCAAAGCCTTATCATAGGCATGTTACATTCATGACATGAGAAATGGAAATTATAGAACGAAAATGACAAATTAGGCAGTTGGCTAAACGTTTTAAACTTGCACAAAACTGATGAACCCAGCATCGGTTCGTCGCATAAATCAAAACACAAATTGAAGCAACACTGACCATTGGACAATCCTACTACAAAACCTTTCCATAGGCATTCAACGTTTATGACATAAGAAGTGGATTATGAACGCATTTCATCACACCTGACAATTAAACGGAGCTGTGGCTTTTCGCGATTTGACTGATTTTTGAGGTTTCAGCGCAGTGTTGACTTGCATGCGCGTCTTTTTAAGATGGTGAGCGTAAACGAAGGAAAGCCCTCTAATCGGACGGGCAAGACTGACAAGTAGACCGTGCCGTCCGTGGCTACGCGTAGGCCTATGTCAAACAGATGCTTTCTCTTCGATCTCCACAAATTAAGCTACAGTTAATTCCTTAGCCGTTTGAATAAATTTGCGTTTGCGATTAACAACGTGACAGACAACGTTGTGTTAAATATCGATCCAAACTCTCATCCATGGCTAAATGATACCCTCCGATCGCAGCGCACCAAACTCAGAGCCGCGGAGAGGAAATGGCACAAATCCAAACTAACTGATGACCTCAAAAACTACCAGACACTCCTGACCTCTTTCTCAGCCAGCATCACTACTGCTAAGACGGCTTTCTACAATGACAAAATCAACAGCGCTACAGACACTCGAAAACTTTTCTCAACCTTCAAATCGCTACTCAACCCTCAGCTGCCTCCTCCTCCATCCAGCCTTACTGCAGATACCCTCGCCTCATTTTTTACAAACAAAGTGGCGGCAATCAGCAGTCAATTATCTACATGCCCACTCAACGCATCTGACTCAGATACCGCACTCCTACTACCTCTAGGGACTGCTGGAACATCTTTTTCAGCCTTCACGCCTCTCTCCGAGAGTGAAGTATCTAGACTCCTGACATGCAGCCGTCCTACCACATGTTCACTGGACCCTATACCTACGAGCCTACTTCAGTCCATCAGCCCGACCATCGCTCCAGCTATCACACATGTGATCAATGCCTCACTAACCTCCGGCACATTTCCAACAGCGTTCAAAATGGCCCGGGTAACACCGTTACTTAAGAAAGCTTCTCTCAACCCTGCTCAAGTCGAGAACTACCGCCCTGTCTCACTCCTGCCTTTCCTATCCAAAGGCATTGAACGAGCAGTCTCCAAACAGGTCTCTGACTTCCTTTCACAGAACAACCTTCTGGATCCAAATCAGTCTGGGTTCAAAAGCGGCCACTCTAACGAAACGGCTCTGCTGTCTGTAACAGAAGCCTTAAAAGAAGCCAGGGCGACCGCTCGGTCATCAGTACTCATTCTGCTTGACCTATCGGCTGCCTTTGACACGGTTAATCACCGCATCCTTCTCTCTATACTCGCTAACATGGGAATCTCCGGTTCTGCTCTCTCCTGGTTTGAATCCTACCTCACAGGACGCTCGTTTAACGTATCATGGCTTGGTCAGCTATCTGCACCTCACCATCTCACCACAGGGGTCCCCCAGGGCTCAGTGCTGGGCCCCCTTCTCTTTGCTATCTACACCACCTCCTTGGGACAGATTATCCGTTCGCATGGCTTCTCATACCACTGCTATGCAGACGACACACAGCTCTATCTGTCCTTTCCACCTGATGACCCCTTGGTTTCAGCACGGATCTCGGATTGCCTCTCAGACATAGCTACATGGATGAAGGCACACCACCTCCAGCTGAACCTCTCAAAGACTGAACTGCTGGTCCTCCCAGCTAAACCTACCATACACCACGACATCAACATCAAATTTGACTCCCTGTCTGTTTCACCTACCAGGACTGCAAGAAATCTAGGAGTTGTTCTCGACAACCAACTAAACTTCTCAGATCATGTTGCCTCAGTCGCCCGGTCATGCCGTTTCGCACTCTACAACATAAGGAAAATCAGGACTTACTTGACTCAAGATGCTACCCAACTTCTGGTTCAGGCAATAGTCATCTCACGACTCGACTACTGCAATGCCCTCCTGACAGGTCTCCCAGCCTGCTCAGTGAAACCACTTCAGATGATCCAGAACGCGGCGGCGCGCCTGGTCTACAACCAACCCAAAAGGGCACATGTTACCCCGCTGCTCATCCAGCTACACTGGCTACCTATGGCGGCCCGCATCAAATTCAAGGCTCCGGTTCTGCTCCCACCTACTTGAATGCCCTCATACAGACATACGCTATCTCCAGACCGCTGCGCTCCTCAGACGAACGATGTCTAGCTCTACCACCGGTACGCTCAAGCCAATCCAAACTTTTCTCATCTGTTGTTCCTCGTTGGTGGAACACACTGCCAGTTCCTACAAGGGCAGGGACATCCTTCTCCATTTTCAAAAAACTCCTGCTCTTTAGAGAACATCTCCTCTCATAGCAACACTTACAACAAGTCTTACTGATCCTAGCACTCACCAGCCATCTTAAACTGACAAGTAACTGTTAAAAACAGCACTCACTGATGCACTTATTCTTACTGTACTCTAATGTTTTTAAATTGTCCTAAAATTGTTGAGAATTGCTCTAAAACTTAAACTGTTTACCATGTTGTTAGTCGCTTTGGCTAAAAAAGCGTCAGCCAAATGTAATGTAATGTAATGTAAACTTGTAGAACTTTGTTCAAAATTGATACATTCAAGTTGACTTTGCAAAGTTGTGTAGGCTACCGCGCCAGTTGAAGTCTGCATGAACAGTTATTGCACAAGCCACCGTTTGATTTGCTTAGGGGAGATGCAGGCTGAACCCGTTTGAGGGAGAGAGGCGCAGGGAGAGAATGCGTGCTGTAGCTACACTACGCACATCTCTATGAAATAATGTAGCCTGTCAAGGCTAATCCATATTTTACATAAGCAATCATGGAGACAAAAATAGGCTATATGAATAGGCCTAGGCCTAATGCAGGAATGGACGTTACAGTTATTTAGTAACTGTAACGAATTAATGAAATTTAAATGTAGGCTACCTTTAGACTACTTCGTTTCCCAACAAAGTAACGAAATTACATTAACGACGCTATATCCCAAACATAGGCCTATTGAACTTAGTTTTGGTGAATGATGGACAGATGTCAGTGCCCTAGCCTAATTTACCCTCGGGAATAATTCGACATTGTCTTTATACAATATATTTAACTGGTCTAGACATGGTGTGGTCTATTGGGTTTCTCGTAATTTCAACATACAGCTTTAAAGAACAAATATTGATAACATTTTAGGATCAGCGCCATAGGATTCCCACGGTAGCCAGCGTCTGTGACGACACCTGAGCTTATTAAAATGGCGCCCATAGAGTCATAGAACGTACTTCAACATATCCAAAGTATTTTCCAGCCAGTAGGCTAATCCATCTTGCGTGTAGCGCTCTAGAATCTTTGCTCCAAAGTCAGTGTTTTCCTAACTTCAGATAGGAAAGGTGTATAACAGAAATGTCTTAAGGCGAGACACAGCAGGTGTTACGGTCAGGTTGAGGGATAACACACTGATTAATGGCTGCCTGAGGACCAGCTGACTGCTGGGCGTGGCAGGCGCGATGTTTTAAAAATTGATTACAGGTGGATACCTGGGGGAGCGCGAAAACGCCAGTCTCGCGCAGGAGTTTGAAAGTGTGCACGCTACTCGCCAACGCTGACTAGGATTACCTGTTCCTCCGACGTCCCTTCAGACTATTGTGGTTTTTATTTATTCTTATACAACGTTTTCGTCTGGCACCCGGACTTTACCAATCAAAACTTGAACTCCCAAAAACCGAACAACCGCAAGAGAGCTGGCCGTTCTCGGGAAAGAGCAAGACCTGTGCTGGCCCGGTACGCACGCTCGCCTGGGAAGTCGGTAAGCTGGTTCCTCTTGCAGTCTTTAGTCTTTACATATCAACATCTTCACCCACACCACTGATATAGACTCCCAACCAGCCAGCTATTGTTAAACCCCCCTAGACTAACGAGCTATCTTGGTAAATTAGGTAGGCTGGCTTTTGGTTTTCGCGTTTGACTTTGGCATTCGCGGAATTCGCGTTTGTGGGTCGCAGGGTGAACCCTCGGTTGTAACAACAGGTGAAAACATTGTTTTTTCATGCACTGGTCAATTTCGAGATTAACTACCAGTGCTTTTTCAAAGTTCCGAGGCACCGCAACGAAACACTGTTGGTAGCATTGGCTAACTAGCGCCAGATTTCTGAGTGCAGGGGACAAGCCGAGGTGAGCTATGAGACATACGTTCACACTCTGTATCATGTTTCAACACACTTTAGGTCAATATCACACCGGAATTCTCCTTTAAGTCACCAAAATTCTAAATAAACGTTCCTAACTTTAGGATGGCCCATAACATATGATGCCAGTCATCTCGATAGAGCTCTGATATCTCAATGTATCGCAATGGATGTACTGCTCAATCGGAAGTTCGGAGACAATATGGGCAAAGCTAGCACTCCTCATGTTTGCGCGCGCGGAATAAGGTGAATAAACAACTCGCCATAGACTTCTGACCAGGTTTCTCTTGGTCAGTGGCGTAATGCATTTTTAGGTGGTGTACAATAGCGATTTTTAGACAATGCGCCAGGTCTAGGTTGTTAATTGCTACAACCCTGGGCGCATTGTTTAAAAAATAAACATGCAAAATAAGAAAATAAACTTTGCGCCGGGTGGAAAACAAGTTTTGCACCATGCGCCAGGGTGCAAGATAGGACCCTAAGATTACCACCAAATTATTTCTTTACACCCCTTTTTATTCAACTTTACCAGGGGCGTCATTAAAAGTGGTGTGCATTATGTCAAAGAAACTTTTACTACCAGTTCATCTACCTGTGATCTGTCCAATAAGTCTAGTAGCTCCAACGTCATCCACACTCTGAAACTCTCTGATCCAGATGTTGAGTTGATCTTTGTCATTGCCCTTACTATAGTAGAAGAACTCTAGGCACTGGAAATCTCTTTGGGGAGTCATTATTTTGGTTTTTAATAATCCTCTGTCTCCAGTCATTCCACTGACTGTGCTAAAATGCATAAAATGTCCTTTACCTGCAGATGAAAATGCCCTCTAACATACAGTAATATGAATTTTTCAATTATCATTTCAATTATCATTCAATCAGTGCAATCAATAATTTAGCCATCTATTTTGTCAAGCTTTTTTTTTTACCTCCTTGGTCTTGAGGGATGCTGTGGTCTTCAGTTGGACCTCCCACAATGCTAGATACTGCTTTCCACCTGCTCTCTGCAGTGGAGCAAGCCCTCATGTCACACATGTCTTCCTCAAAGTTGCACCCATCCAAGAATGTTACAGTGGAGGCTGTACAAAGCAATATGTAAATTCACCTTTTTTTTTTTTTTTAAATGACCACATACTGTTATTCACGTATACCTCAGACTTCCATACACTCTATAGCAGTGGTTCTCAAATGGGGGTACGTGAGATTTTAAAATGTACATATATTTTAAAAAGTAGAATCCATGCAAAAATACTTTAAAAACAATTATTTAATAAATATTTCAGGAAAATATAAGTTCATAAAATTAATTTTATATTTCAGTAGGCTATTCAATTTCATTATCCTAAAAACCCAGAGGGCCCCAGCAGTGGCGCGACTGGCTGGGGCACCCGCACCGTACGCCGGCGACCCAGGTTCGATTCCCGTCCAGTGGTCCTTTCCGGATCCCACCCCGGCTCTCTATCCCACTCACTTCCTGTCAATCTCCACTATCCTATCTAAATAAAGGCATAAAAAAAGCCCAAAAAATATACTTAAAAAAAACAAACAAAAAAAAACAGAGTACCCCCCCCATCCCAGGATGGTTCGACCCAACCTGTCACATGCCACCTGTCAATCTGAAACAATGGAGTCGTGGTTGGAGCGTAGTGGTAATTCTTGTGCACTGGTTAGGGGGTACTTGGCTGAAAAAAAATATTTCACAGGGGGTACATCTCTGAAAAAAGGTTGAGAACCACTGCTCTATAGAATAGCAATGCACAGTAAAGTTCAAAAAACGTATTTTTTGCTTTCATCCAAAGTAATGACACATCAAAAAGAGACACCTTTAATTAAAATACATGACCGCTGTGTTTGAATGTATATGATTACTGTCAGATTTTTGCAACAACTGAGAAACTACAAATGTTAACTTCTGATTTATACTTACTTTAAAATGACATGGCCAGATGGTAAAGCATGCACAAACACACAGTACAAGTGTTTGCAAACTGCCAAAAAAAGCAGAAGGGTTCACTGGCCTGTTCTTCTTCAGTGAGGTGTTGTTTTTTTTTTAGCAGTTTGCAAACGGAGTGCATTACCACCACCACCTGCTGGACTGAGGTGCAATGGCAAGTGTACCCCTCAACCTCGTAATGGCCGCCGAGTGAATAAGGCGAATACTAGAGGATTTCTGTTCGATTTGGTGCCATCTACAGGATTTTCATCGAAAGTCATCAAATTGAACATCGACAAAAATGGTTTGAAATCAATTGCAAGTTCGATTGTCTTCACTCTTGAACAAAACGAGTGAATGAATAAATAGTATAAACTCAAAAAACAACTTTGGCATAGGCTATTCAAAATTATAGGCATAGCCTACATTCTTAGATTAAAATGATTAACTCCAAGTTTTTGTCTAGGTGTAGGCGGTCATAAAAGAAATTGGTATCAACGTAATATAGCCTAAGCCTCACAGTTCTGCCAAAGTGTAAATAAAATTATATTCTATAATATAATTAGTGAAATATAATTATCTGAAATGAAATGGCTTTCAATTTGTCATTTAATATTTAAAGGAGAATTCCGGTGTGATATTGACCTAAAGTGTGTTGAAACATGATACCGAGTGTGAACGTATGTCTCATAGCTCACCTCGGCTTGTCCCCCGCACTCAGAAATCTGGCGCTAGTTAGCCAATGCTACCAACACAGTGTTTCGTTGTGGTGCCTCGGGGATCGGCCTAGCCATGCAAATAAATCACTGTTTTACATCATTTACAAGGCTCAAACAAAGATTGTTAAGGCTCCTCCTTAACAATCTTTGGCTCAAAGTCTTGAATCTTGAATTTAGTCACGATAAGTCGAGCGACGAGTACGAACGAACAGGTATGATAAGGGATCAAATTTCAAAAATAATTCAGTGGAAATGCATGGATTCAGTTGCTTCCAGTAGCAGCAACTGGAATCCATGCATTTTTACGGAATTATTTTTGGAATCTGATCCCTTATCATACCTGTTTGTTCGTACCCGTCGCTCGATTTATCGTGACTAAATTCAAGATGGCGTCGAACGGTAAAATTCCTCGTCTTGTAAAAATCGTCTTGTAAATAAACTACCAGTGCTTTTTCAAAGTTCTCTATGTCTCGTTTTAAATGTCAAGGCCTTCGGAAGTCTACCAATGAAGTATGGAGCTACTTTGAGCCTCTTAAATGGTATTATGTTTCAACATACTTTAGGTCAAAACCACACCGGAATTATCCTTTAATCTTTGTAGTACACAGTTGATTTGACATTCATGAACAGTTGTCAACACATGAAGCGGTTTTAATTATTAATAGCCTATACAGGCTACAGAATTATACCTATACCACTCACGTTATTCAATACATGGCATTAAACCAGAAGTAAGTTGTAAGAAACTAGGGACATGCATCTCCTATGGGACAAAAGGACACACCCACCTTGGGACACAAACCTTTTATTTGTTGGGTTACAATAAAAGACCATACTTACATGTACTGCAACCGTAGAGTAAGTTCAACTCCAACACATCAGTTGGGCTGAAATCTTGGCGCTGACCAATAATGTTTTGAAATTCTTGTTTCTTTGTGTATATGGTATCCCCCCATCCATTGCTGAAGGAATCTTTGTCATAATGCATTAATGATTTGTAATCATAGGCAGTGCCCTGTGTTGTTGCCTCTGCATACTCCTTTATTTCGAAATTATTTTCTTTCCCTGCAGTATCATGAAAATAAAGATGAGGAAATTAATGTTATTCCAGCTCAGTAAAACATAGACACTCTTAAAATGAAAGCTCATAGGTAATACCTGAATAAATGTCCACAATTTGGGGTTGATAATATTTGAGCTCAGCAGGCAAATTTAATCTCAAATGATACACCTCACTAACATTTTAATTGGCTGAAATATAGGCGCCAAAGTTAAAGTGGTGGGATGGATAACCCTCAATGATGAAACAATGTGTTCAGCGTTGTTCACCTGGCGCTGGCTATAACCAGTGTGCCAACTATTTCCAACAGGAAGTAGTAGTGATGCAGGGTTTTTTATGACCCGTACCCACCTGACTCAATGGAGATCCATTCCAACCCGCTAAATATGTGTTAATCCGAACCCAACCCCACACACAAATCCCTCATTTTAAAGATAAATTAAATTGTGTTAGATTGCGTTCATATCATGGAATAGCCATGATGATGGTTCCTTATTTTACAAGAACAGAAGCTTATGTAACAAATACAAATAAGAGCCCTTTTAATTCATGAGACAATCCCATGCCATGTAGGCAGTCAATGAAAATCAAACCAGCTATTAGACTAACTGAAATAAACCATGATATCTCTAGGTATGGTGAAGGGTATGTGATGTGGAGATATTTTAATTCCCAAAAATCTATATATTAATGGTTTTGGAGTTGAGCGCACCCACTTTTCTTCAATTGACAAAGAAATTAGTGATGAAGAGTGAAGAAACTAATAAAATATATTTTTAACCGATGAAATCACAATCAAATGAATAATTTAGCCATGCTGTGCAGACTGAGTAAAACCTCAGAGGGTCAATATATCATCCATTAATATTACTACTGAAATCACATCAATTTATTATGTACCTTCTTCAATGTTATTCCATAAAATACTAATATGGTCGTCCCTGTCAGGTCTGGATTGCTCATGCCAGAAGCCCAGAGTGTGAAGCATTTCATGTTCTACGATAGCAATACTATCACAGCCATCGCCAATCGATAAAGGTTGTCCTGCCATGTAATAATTTCCAACATAGCCATAACATCTAAATATGGAAATAGACCAATGAGATCAGTATATCATCTTTATGTAAATATGCTGATATCTTTTTATATATTCAGAAGGACATCATTACCCATTGTCTTTTACAATTTTTACATAATGCATTTCTGTATCTCTGATTTTGAAGTCGATACAAGTCTTCAGACGGAACTGCTCCAGAGCCTTTGTTATCACCCCTCTGGCATTTAAATCTGTAAACGTGAGGTAGAAACTTGTGGTGGGGATATTATAATCCACAAACACATACAGTATAGCAAAGGGGTGGGCAAACTTTTTGGCTCAAGGGCCACATTGGTTTTTGAATATTGGCCGGTGCTGGTTTTATAGCATTTATATATCATTTAAATGATTACAATGACAAAATATTTTTGTTTTAAAATATTAATTGCTTTAAAAATACTGCTAATTTGATGCTGTTTAAGAAATGTATAAATGGTGCACTGTCACTTTAAGAACAATTCACATTTAGTTCTCAATTATCTTTTGTCAGCTCCACTCAAATATAGCCTGCTGTGCCTATGGCTGTGCCCCCTCACAGTTTATAAATGGTCAGTAGTGGGAACTACTGTTGCCTTCATGATTTCCTTTTAAAGGTTTCTTACGGGGAGGAGATATCAATTATCAACAATGACAAGCCAGCTGGAACCTGCCGCTTACTCTCCCTCTTGCGCGCGCCAATTAAATCCCAATTAAATGGAATAGCATAATGTTCAAGCTAGATCTGCTGCAAAGGAGACAAAGAGTATCATCTCTATGTAACATGATGTTTTGACATTGACATTGTAAACATTCTCTAAGAAGAGTGAAAAGCAGTTTGCCGTAAAGTTAACCAATGTCATCTCTATCGCAGAAAAAAAATAGCGAGCAGTCTAATAACCTAATTAATGCTAGTTGGGCCGGATTCAAGTGCTTGGCGGACCGGATCCGGCCCACGGGCCGTAGTTTACCCACCCCTGGCATAGCACATCCAGTTGACAGACATGTTCTGATGATGCGTACCAAGGGAGGAATCAAACTCAAGGGGTACTGGAATAGTCCATCGGTAACCCGGATCAATAACGCCGCTCTTATCATATTTCTACAGGCAAAATATGAAAATGCAAATGTTAATTTTCAGACTATTGAAGAGCTGTGTATGTATATAAAGAGATTACTTGCACTACAATCCATTCTCAAACTTACAGGTGGCAACTTTATATCACCTTCAAAGAGATCCAAACCTGTTAGAGGAACATATGGTTAGCTCAAGGATATTCCAATGAGAACATTAATGTATGGTGTTGTAATTGTACTCTTACCCTTGTTAATGTCAATCAAACCCGTATTGTTCTTCATAACGCTATAAATGCCTGAGAGCAAAAACAAATTTACAGTTTCAGAATATGCAAGACCATGGTGTAGAAGACAGACCAGAGATTGGCTAGGCCCAGGGTTCGGAACAAACTTTGGTAACACTTTACTTGACAGTATCGACATAAGAGTGACATGACACTGTTATGAACACATGACAATGTCATGGCACATGAAATGTAACCCTAATCCTAACCCCAACCCTAACCATAACTCTACACCTAACCCTAACTTGTTATGACAAAAAACGAATGTCACTTAATAACAGAAGCGTTATCTCATAAACGTTTATGACTTGTGTATGACACGTTCATGAAGAGTGATGTCACTCTTATGTCGACACTGTCAAGTAAAGTGTAACCCAAACTTTTAGGCTTAATGGCTGGCCAAGTGGCCAGGCATATTATTTACCGTCAGAAAAAACAAACAGTGCTTTTCATAACTAGAGGTGGCTGGTGCTCAACAGTCAAACTCTGAGTGTCCCAGGAGCAGATCTCCCTCTGGCTCTGCTATCATTTAACTTCTAATAATATATTTGTAGAGCTTTAATCAGGACTTGGCTCACTCTACACTCTCTCCTTTTCCACTGCCTTTTTTTAAGGGCCCCTCTGCCTCACCTCTGCCTCACCTCTGCCTCACCTCTCCAAACTCTCTTCATGATGAACTGTTTTTCCTTCCTTCCTTGCTTTTTTTTAAATGACATTTGATAGCCTTAAACCTAAATGTGGCATGTAGGGCAGCTTCTTAACTCACCTTCTCACTTTCTCTTTTGGCTTCACATTACCTTTCCAAAAGTTAGTTTGTTTCATTTGTTTCATAGCCTAATTTATATTTTTAGGATTTAACATTCTATCCCTTAAAGACTAAGGACAAAGGCATTTTTCTGTATACTTTCTGATGTAGCCTAAGTAGTGATAAAAAGAGATCTCCAATGTTACTTCTGTAAAAACCTTTGCAGGAACTGCAAATTGCATTCGGATATATTCAAATGAATGCATATAGATAGGCTAATGTCTCATTTGCATTTTCAAAACAATACAAAGCTGTAATACAAAAATATTTCTCCTAATGTCTGTAAACAAGCAGGTAAGTTTCATGGTGAAATCTAATAGTTATACATGTTGCCCTATTCACTGGCTATGTACTGTATCAGGTTTTGAGAGAATGAAACGGCATTTTGGAAAGGTTATCATGTATTATTTTACTTCCACTGTAAAAAACTAAAAGTCAGGGCTATCCCATTTATCAAACTATATTACATTACAATTACAATACAGTCTAGTTTTGATGGAAACACAACCTTATTGTGATAAGTCATTCTAATCGAGCAATCCATTTTTATAATTGAATCACGTAAGGTGAGCATTTGGGGCGAATGCACTATGTACCGGTAAATAAAAGTGACTTGACTTGACTATACTGTGAAAAAAGGAAAAGAGGGTTTATCACATATAGCCTGGGAATACCCAGAAGAACCTTTAGCAAATTTGTGATTTGCTCTGCCGGTCTACATTTAAAACCTTGTTTTTCTTTTAAAGACAGTGTTATTATGTTTAACTGACATATTTTGCCAATGAATTTATCCAACAGTATCATGTAAGATCACTGTGAAGCACTAAGGTACTGAACCATTAAGTCAAATTAATGACCTTGGTGTCATGTGTTCATTTGACTTAGTTATTTGACATATAACCCCCCCCTTCGATTTTAGCCAATCAAATGACAGTGTTTCTTTTACTGTCGTCCTGGCCAAAAGGACGACATGATCGCTAAAATATTGGTAGGGGACCATTTGTAATCTCAAAATATTGATGGTGACTAGTTACCAGTGTCCCCTTCTAAACCTATGTCGTGAGCAATTGTAGAAAGGTAAGTGTAGATTAGGCTATTTTGTTCAATGGGAAGCCTAGCGATTTAACATTATAGGTCTTGTGAAACTCACCTCCTACAAGCACTGGCTGTGAAAAAAATAAGATAACATTACACATCAGAATGTTACAGTAACGTTTGTATTTCAAGGATCGACTAGGCTAGCTGTTAACTGTTACAGTGTCTTACCAGTGTCAAAGTCCGCTCTATACTTGCCATCAAGCTGAACACAACTGCCATGAAATATAAGCCTATGGCACGCATTTTCCCTAGAAACATTCAGATGGTTTTGTTCATACACTTTATTCAATTAATCATTAAAGAGTGATAAGAGTGAAAGAGTAATCTTGTGTGATGATAACAGCCGTAAGCCTACACTCTCTTCAACAATTAATAATGACTATGGCCTACTAATGAGATTCCAATCTTCCCTGCTGCTGCCAATGCAGAAAAGCCTGGCAAGCTACAACATCAAGGCCTACTACTATCTACTTCATCTAGGGTTGCCACATTTTGATTTGTGAAAATCCGGGACATTGGACCCAAAAAGTATCATCCATGCATGTAACAGTGTTGGTGCATTTTGGCGTCATAAACGTTCTTGAAGAAAAGTGAAACAGTTTGCAGTAAAGCTACTCCTATGGCAAGCCCTTTTAACATTTAAAAGCTAAATTTGACTATCCGAAATTAACATTGTAGATATCAGCAACGTCTTTCTGACTAGTCGTAATTACATTTTGAATAAGTGTAATTGTCATTCAAGATATCTAACATAATTTTGACTAGTCGAAACGACAGATAGATATTGACTACAGCAAAACTATTTTACAGATATCTGCAATGACATCATTGAAAACGACATTCAACTCGTCACACATCTTAAATGACAATTGCAATTGTTTTAACTAGGCAGAATGAAAGTTAAAGATATCTTAAATGTCATTATGACTAGTGCAAATTATTGTGCATGACGTTACTCTATTTTAGATATCCATAGCAGCGGCACTGAGTGTCCATCATTTGGGGTTGAGGAAGTTGGCAACCCTATCTGTAATTACATTTTGACTAGGTAGAAGGAAAGTTACAGATATCTCCAATTTCAAATCAAAATTGATTTTCAAGATATCTATAACTTGATAATAGATATCACCAATTAAATTATGACTATCCCTAACTCCAGTTTGAGATCTACAATGCCATTTTGACTAGTCATAATTCCAGTTACAGCTACAACGTCAGCTACAACATGTAGATATCTTGAATTGAGGCGATTAAAGATATCCTGGAGTTATGACTATAGTCAGAATCAAATTATATCTCAAACTGGAATTACAGATAATAACAGATCCGTAATTCACATAGTGGATATCTGCAAACTGAACTGTAGGTATCTGTAATGATAGACCCCATACAAATGAACCCCACAAAAGTGACGTCAATTGTCCTAGGAAGAATGTCTTTATGGATATCTGAAATGACAATTATGGATAGGATTTACAGATATCCGACATGTTGTTTTTGACTAGGCAGTGAGTGTTTCCCATACATTGACTAATCTGTGGCGGGGCGCCACAAAATCAAAACCGGCCGCCTCACATTAATATTCTATGTTTAATTTAATTTAAATTAAATATAAGATCAAATCCTTGCATTGAGCTGTGCTTTTTACGCACGCAGCCTTTCCTTTCCCCGCCCCGTTCTCTCTCGTAGCCCGCTGCCCCTCCTCTGTATGTGCATTTAACAAAATATTCACGATTGTTGAAGGATTGTTGTTGCCACATAGAAGCATTGCATAGAAGATGTCTGGCTAAATTGCTATTAAATCCGCTTAGCATTGTGACCATGCTGCGCAAATTTATTCAAAACTGCTGCATTGAAGTTAACTCTGCTAAGGTCTTATCACAACATAGTAGGCTACATTGAGGAGACTAAACTAAGTTAAGTTATGCAATCAAGCAGTATCTCAAAGGTAACAATAGAATACTGTTTGGATGTCGAATTTAGCATGCTTAGTGCGCACCTGCCAGGCTACTCAGCTACGAGTAGACAAAGAATTACCCCTGTATATTCACTCCAAGTTGGCCTACCATAACTTACCAACTCTACACTGTAGACCATAAACTGGCTATTTATATGACCAATGTATTTGTTCAACTTTATGAAGCAGAATTACGCACTGCTACTTGGAACGTAACACATTTTTGTTGGCAGGAGAGAGAATGACGGCGATTAACAAATTGCACTTGTTGCTGGTTACCAATAAATAGGGCCTACTATATATTTTTTTTGCAAACAACAAAAACAGAAAGGATGGAGACAGCAAAGCTAGAGATGGGCAGGAACAAGGTCAATTGGTAGAAATGCTTGTCAAAACGTTAGGAGCTGGATGTGTGGATGAATGAAGCACAAGTATGCTTTGTTAAGCTTGCACACTGTTTAAAGTTAGGCTACACGGTAAACTACAAGTAGGCCTAAACCAAAGTTAAATTTAGCTTTTTTAGGGCTGGATAAAGTTGACCAAATGGATATAGGCTGTTATAGGCGTGAATAAAGTAGGCTACTTTGTTGCTCCAACCCTTCCAATGTTAATGGGGACGAATGTTGACATTTTCCGTATTTTGCGTGAGAAACCCGGGAAATCTCCCTTATTTTCATTGTTCAATGTTGCCAGAGCTATGGAACAAAAGAGAACGTTATATGACGACAGAAATCAACAATCAAACAAGCCACTTTGATTTTTTGCTGTTTTCATTAATACAAAAGATGGGTGACCCCTCCTCCTAGACAAAAAAAAGTTAGGTGACCCTCCTCTCAACAAAGAATAAAAAGACATGACCCTCCTCTATTTTCCTCCGGTGGCCCCGTTTATAAATAACGAACATACATTTTTACAATCCAGTTCCTAACATACATTTTTACAATCATGTGACCATATCTCAACATATCTGTGCACATACCATTTAACCATACTGAGACTTATCCGAGATCTACACTGAGACATTCTGAGAACTATATTGTTGTGAGAGGACTATACTAACTATACTTGTGAATCATATTTGTCAAACATTCATACATTTGAATCATACCTGTGCTGTAACATCTGTGAAACTCAGCTATGTTAGACCTCTGTTTTTAGACCTGAGCTGTGCTGTGTGAAAATTAAGATTCTAACTTAAGTTCTGTCTAAAACTGATCATCTGAAGGGCTGACTCTTTTATTCTTCAGTATATATCACCATCAATTATCATTAACTGAGGCCTCTAGCTGTTGCTACTGATAAATAGATATGTTTTAGGATAATATGATTGGCATCAAGTTCTGTAAGAAAGCAAATTCAGTAGACATCTGGGGCCGTATTCACAAAGAATTGTAAGGCTAAAAGTAGCTCCTAAGTGGCGAATTTAGGAGCAACTCCTAAAAATAATGGGCGTGTCACTCCTAACCAGGGCTCTACAGTGCGCCCATTTCACTCGCACATGCGAGTAAAAATGATGCCGAAAAATATTTAGGCGCACTGGTGCGAATGACTTCTAACCATGTCAATTTTTGTCTACAAAATACACCACAACATCGAGAAACATTACTGGTGCAGACCATAGAATCACGTCGCGAATGCAGCATAAAAACTACACCTCTTAGCAGTTTCGCGTTGTGACTCGCTGGTAGACGCTTCTATCAAATCCAAGAGTGCGCAGAAAAAGCGGAAAGTTAGACTAGCCAGCCAAGATGCAAAGATTGAAGAAATTAGTTCTTCTATCCACCGAATTCATTGGATATAGGAGGAACAGGATGAGATTCTGAGAATGCAGTGAGAGAAGGAAAGGTAACCTAACATGCCTTTAAGCCCAGTTGACGTATTGGCTGCAATATGCAAAATATAGCTGTAGCGAACCGGTGTTACATGGCAACTGGCACCCATGTTAACTGGCTGCGTTGGTGACGTTTCACGAGTGATGACGTTTCTTTGACAGATGTGGCCGCTTGCACGGCCGCTTAAATGTCAAAATTGTCTGTAGTACGCTACATGCACTGGACCATGAATATGCCACCAAAAACATAAATACAAATAGCCTAATAATAACTCGTGGGTATCGAACCTGCTTCCTAAATGAAACCACTTAAGCTACATGATAACCATTCATACGTACTTGCGCCACGAACCAGCTGAAGTCATAGTGAAATTTATTTGACTTAGTCTATACAATTTGAAGAAGTCAGCTGATGATTGTAGCAAGTTAACATGCATGGCTGATGGTGTTGTCTTGCTACAGCAGTTGCCCAAGCCAATAGGTCTTCAAAGTATCATGGTTAAGTTTTCAAACATTTCACTGACTGCTGGTCAGGCTCTCTGTGGCCACCTAGTATCTGTAGCCTAAATTGAGGAAGCGTTGCTGGTCTAAAAATAAATAAATAATAATTAAAAAAAAAAACGTGTAATGGGGAGGATTGAACCCATGTCGACTGCGTGAAAAAGCAATAGGCTATATAAGCATTAACCTGTTGCGCCACAGGAGAAGCATGAACGTGTGAATTGGGAAATAAAATATCAAACCCATGTTTACATGTCAGCAACATTAAAGGTGCCATGTGTAATGTCTGCCAAAAAATCAATTCATACTCCACATTCCATAAAAGATGGGGCAGTATAACTGCAGAAAGTGAGTTTGTCTACCCTAGAGTAACAACCGAGACATGTGTATTGCAGTTTGGCTGGCGGTTATGTTACCCGCATACTGCCTCCCATGGCCGAAACTGGTATTATGACACTTGTCGGGCTGTGGCTAGTAATTTAGCATGCTAATTCAGGTTGATATCTCTTCAGCACTATACCTTGTCATTTTTTTTAATGACATCATTACCCTTGCATGGCTAGCCTAATGTTAGCCTAGCATCTACATGTGGCAACCCTATAGCTTCCCTCTTTTCAACTTTGATAACAATAACGTTATTGGGTAGCACCTATTTAGCCATATAAATGAATGCACATTTAGATGCTAACTTTAGCCTTAAAACTTCGTGTTGACTATTTCACTAATAACGTTAGCTGTCTAAGTCTCATTAATTTCCCTATTTCCTCTTACCTATTAATTGAACCAGAAATCAGATGGAATGTAGACAGGGTAGGCAAACGTTAAACAAATAACTTCAGCTAGAGCTACTGTTAGAACTTACATAAAACGCTTATTATCTAACGTTATCATAGTGCTACAGTTTTCAACAAAGATTCTAGAACAGAGCTAGAATCTTTGGTTTTCAAGTAGCCTAGCCTAGAGCCTCTATAGGTACCTCCAGAGCCATAGAGAGATCTCTATGGCTCTGGGTACCTCTAGCCTAACGTCTCACTCAAACATTCTAGAGCGCAGACCCCTTCATTGTTTGTAAACATCGAACGTTGGGGTTGGGTGCTCACGCAGCATGGGGTCAGAAAAATGGCGCGGCTAATAGACCGGCAAATTGTGTCAAGCTATGCACTGTCTTTGTCACCACAGGACCGGGAACAGTACCATAACAAAATTGTTTTAGCTAATGGTGATTGTCTGCCTGACCCTGAGCTCCTAACAGAATGGGTAGACAACGTTAGCAAGTGGCCAGATATTCACTGGCCTGCTATATACAGCTACCTGGTGGACAAGCCGAGTGTTTACACTCGCAAAAAACTGAGCCTACAAATCGCTAGAGGGGTATAATTATGTAGTCTGTGGGCATGTCCAGACTGTGTTGTACAGCGATATAGGTGATGATGACTTTTGTGCGTTAAAATGGGAGGTTTTACCGAGCCAGCGCCAAGGGAAAAACACCACTATGTACCAAGCCTGGGTTGTGATCAACAAGCGTAAGGCTACATCCACACTGCAAATTGCACCTGCATGGCAGGGTATTATTTTGTATTTATCATTGGAGACGGGTGCACTGTAGACCGATTTCCTTTATTTGATGGGTTTATTGCTCTACAAAACCCTGTTGCACTATTACAATCCACATACTCCTACTATTAAACTTAATTGCACTTGCTCTCAGTTCAACATAGCATCTAGTCCAGTCGCTGCTAGCTTACCTCTTCTCTGCGTCAATAACAAGTGTAGCCTCTACACAGTCTGCATTTTATTTCAGACAGAGCCAGTTAATCCATCATTCGTTAGTTATCGTCGTTAATCCATTATTCTTTTTTCTGTGAGAAAGGTGTCCTTCCGCTGTCACGACTACTAATTTAATAATTACGCTGCCTCTGTCACCTTACCTCTAAGGTAGCTACTGCTAAACTAAACTTGTGTCTGTTATTTGATCAGTTATCGCGGAGATGCGTGGAAATCGCGTCAGTGCGTGATGAGGTCAAAGAAAATAAATACGTGTCATTAAGACACACAACACTGTTAGAACAGGCATACATAACACGTACATAGCACTTTTATTTTTATTTCATAGTAGGCATGTTAGTAGTAGTATTTAGTCTGACCAAATTTGCTGAGAGCAAGTGTTAATTTCAAGACCCACTAATAACATTCTTTACAATTCCATTTCATTACCTTTAGTAGCTTAAATAAAACGGTAATTGTTACTCTTCCATTATATGATTTTCTTTAATGGAACATATCCAGAAACAATATTACATATTTTGACAATATACAAAAGTAATATAGCATTAATTATTAAACATTTCAAAACACTTATTTGGAAACTTTGCCTTTGGGAACCACACTTTTACAGAGGTTTGTTAATGCAGCGCACACAATCACTACATCATCTAGCATATCAATCTGAGATACAGGAATAACTGTTTGCAAAATTTAAAAAAATTTCCATAGACCAATGACACGTTCAACATGAATCCTAACCCGAGATAGTTGCCTGGATGTGTCTACTTCTTGTGCAGACAGTTGCCTTTTCCCTTTGGTAAAATGAGGGATACGAAGAGTGGCACCAATTGCTGCAAGCTCATTCCGTATTAAAAATCCCCTATCTGCTAAAACCTCATCCATAGGCTCCAACAGTTCCAGGAAACCTGACTCTTTGGTAATCTGTTTATCTGAAACCCGTCCACCCCACCCTGGAGACAAAAATGAAATTGCCCCAGCAGGTGTGATGGCAATTAAATATTTCACGGTATTGTTGTGCTTATAATTAGACCAGGGGCCTGTACTATGAAGCGGGGTTACTGGCTTAGCCTATCTGGGTAACTTCAAGAGTAACTTGATCACGTGTGGCGTAACTTCCCGATTAACCCGTACTACGAAAGGTGGATAGGTTTTAACCGAGGTATGCTGCCATGGCAATTTACGCTGCATCTCAAACCTGCTCCGACCAGGTTATGTTCTTGGTTAACCCGAGGTTTCCGTTAACCACACCCTTTATTATTAAGTACCACCCCCCCACTAACAATTTCTCCCGAGACATGTCGGCGTACCTGGATGATCCATACGACAGTGGAGCGCAAATCGTGAGGGACTCTCTTCGCAGGGCGAGGGGTTTTAGAGACCGCCAGAAAATATATATAGCCTACCCGGACGACATTCTCTATGAAGATATATATTGTCAGCCGAGGGAATTCGTTATCTTTGTCAGATGATCTAGGAAGACGTCTCATAGCAATGCCCGTACGTGGACATTCATGTATTCCATCGGTGATGCAAGAATACTGTAATAAATCGGACATAGACCTACAGTATGCTGAACATCTGAGCAAGAATAGCCTAAAATAAATCGGACATAGCCTACAGTTAAAATCATAATTTTAACAAACTTGTTGAATTGAATGTCATATTACTGTACCCTGCACATAAAGGCTACACATTTCCACAGCACCAGAATCCGACCGAATGCCTCCCTTAACCCCCTCCATAATCGGCCTTCCACTATTATTTGCGATGGCCAACTCTTCTGCTACTGTAAAACACTCTGGTGCCTTTCCTCCTACAGTAGTGTTCAAAGACACCTTTTTCTATGTTAGCTGTAAAACAGAGGCCAAGTGAAGGCTATAAGCTAGGCCTACATGTTTTCATAATTAAGAAATATGAATGCAAGCTATAACTATATAAACCTACTATTCTGAATAATGTTTTTGTGTTTCATTTTCACCTGCTGCCATGTGCGTTTGGCAATGGTGTTGCATCTGAAATGTTCACAGGATTAGGCATACACTAAATCAGTCAATGGGGGCTACTTAAACATTCAATTATCCTTATTACTGTAATCTATATGCCCACTTCTGAATTGGGTTGCATCTGTAGGCCTTTCTATGAACTCAAAATAGGCTATTTAATTATTTCAACTCATTTCAGACATTCCGCAAGCTACTAATCCTCCGTAACACATATTTGAAGAACATGTGGAAATAAAACTTTACTTTTAGGCATTTAGGCTACCCAATCTGCAATACGTTGCCAACAGCCTTGCTTTGTTCACTGCCGACGTATTTGATTTTTGTCGTAGAGTGGGTTTTAATTCCTCATAACTTGTCATAATAATTGTGCATTCCTCATCCGTAAAATAAGGTGATCGCGTCATCATTGAAAGTGGTGACTTGCGCTGCAACCCGCCCCTTTTATGTGAACGCGCACAAACTCCAATTAGGTTAACCCTGGCTTAACAAATCAACTTCATAATCAGCGTCGTAGTACCAATTAACACCACTTAAGATAACCAGGTTTTGTCAACCCTGGTTTAACAAAGTAACACTGGGTTACATCTGGGTAGGTTAAGCTCCGTTCGTAGTACAGGCCCTAGGTCTGGCTATAAAGATTTCTGTGCAGTCTATTATGCAGCGGGATTTTTTGAAGTGTCGTTTGAACGTTTTGGGCATATTTTTAAGTATAGCTCCCTTATTTGGGCATTTAATTAATGGCTTGAGGACCACAGACATAACAGCTCCCACACACAGCTGCGTGCATCGCGTTGCTGGAGACTCACGGCTCCCACACACAGCTGCGTTCCGTCAACGCATTCCAGTGGGTGTTCCCGACGATAGCTATGCAAATGACTTGAAGTAAAACCGTAATGTGATTGGTTGGTGCCGTCCGTAGATTGGCTTGATTGGCCGATGCCGTCTGTCGGTGCAGCAACAGCTGAACTCCTCAACGCGAGCAGCGGGTGAAACCATGAAACGCGATGCGACGGACCCACAATTCATTTCGGCAACGGATCACGTGAGCCGTGGAAGAAGCAGGTTGCATTTCAGGGTGTTCATCTCTCTTCCTTTTCCTGTGATACCTAAAGGGAAACAAAAGGAATTAATGCCTTGAGAAACAATTTAATTATTAGTTAATAATAATTTTTCTATAGATAGATTCTTTTTTATTCATACCTTTCCATTTTTGTCTCAGGTGTCTGAGATTGTGTTTTGTACACAAACAAGGAGGGCACAAAGTTAGGACTACTGGAGTCAAGTGACTCCTCTTCTACAAAAAAAAATGCAGCATTGATTACAGTACAAGGCGATCTACTGTTGTCATAGTTAAAGCACCTAGTCTGCTAAGTCTGCTACCTGGTAGCCTACGTGACTACGTCTCTGTAGCATGCCACAAGTCACAATTTGCCAGATATCAAATTTCAAACTATTAAATCAGTTTACAGAAAACATTTGTTTACTTACCATGGTTTAACCTACAGTACCATTGTTGATACAATGTACAACTACTAATGGCTGGCTACGTCGTTAACGTTACATTTTCATAAAAGTAGGGTCAATGTTAAAATTCCTCAGTTTGCGGTAAAAGTACATGCGCTGATGGGCTTTGGCACAAACAGCATCAGTGTATGAATTAAAACATAGCTTACTGTCAATAATTATGCCAAGGTACTTATACTCTTGTACTACCTCAACTGGTTGACCATCAATGATAGTGGGGGGAAGAGGGGGGCATTGCTTCCTGAAGTCAATAATTAGTTCCTTGGTCTTTGCTACATTTATGTTTAAAAAGGAGCGCTTACACCAATCATTAAAATCATTCACTATGGGTCCATGGTCCGTCTCGGTGTTATTGAGAAGAGACACAATGACGGAGTCATCTGCAAACTTAAAAACCTGTCTTCCATCATATTGTGAACGGCATTCATTTGTGTATAAAACAAAGAGCACATAGTGGCAGCAATAAGATTGTCTTTATTGTGACTTCATGTGGTCTCCCATCCAGTTATTGACCAAGGGCATGCTGCTTAGCTTTTGACAAAGACTGAACACAGGTAACACAGCGAGCCACAAACTTTAAAAACTACATCTCCAATACGAAGCATTTGACAGATTTGTTTCACCCTAAACAGCTCTGAGGTGTCGGAATTGTTTCAAAGCTTCGGAACAATTCGGCACAATTGCTTCGAACGTTTCAGTGTTTCATAAAGCCTCGCTTTGCCCATCCCTAGACAATACGCAATTCAACTCGATGGAATGACTTTTCTGACCCCAACATGCGCAGTGCGAACCGTAAATTCTTCTGTGACGTGAAACGTGAAGGGGTCAATACTCGCAAGATGGATTAGGGACCGTTCGGTATTTATGGAATGGACCACCGGAGGAAAATAGGGGAGGGTCATGTCTTTTTATTCTTTGTTGAGGGGAGGGTCACCCAACTTTGTTTAGTCTAGGAGGGAGGGTCACCCAACTTTTGTATTCATGAAAACAGCAAAATTTGGGCCGTTGCCCAGAGCCTTGCGTCTGATAGCCCTCGCACCTGGCCAAAGATGACACAGCCTAATAGTCGTGATCCCCATAGGCCCAATAGTAAACCCAGAAATGTTGAGTACCCTAAAGTTTTATTGCAGAAATGTCATCGATAGGCCTAGTGGGTGGAATTCAACTTGGTTGCCTAAAGTTGCACTTTGGGCAATTTGCATAATTAGCATAAATAGGCAATTAAGGCGAGGCAGTACAGGTGAATAGGGTAAAACATTTAAATAATAGATATCACCATGAAACTTTCTGAGTTGATTACTTATGTTAAGATGAGAAAAAAATGTATTGCATGTTTTTTATAATTTAATGTTTACATATGCAAATGAGGCCCTATCTCATTAAAAATGCTCTAATTTGCATACACACAAAAGCAGATAGTGTGATAAAGCCAGGCTCAAAATTGTTTTTCCAAGGTAAACACGTGTACTTGGTTGGGTGAGTTGGTGAAAACCTTTAAGAAACTTGGTAAGGAGGCAGTGTTGACCTATGGACAGACAGATTAAGAAATTAAGTGTGCCATGCAAAACTAGAAAAGCACTCCGAGAGTGCAGACCTCCGCGAATGGGGGTGCGCAGGACTGAAGTGCAATTGATTAGACAGGTAATTGGCAGAGAGTCTACAGATGTGAAATCGATGCTTGTGTCAAAATCCTGATTAGCATATGATTATCTTATGCCTTCCCCCAGGTTTGCTGGACCAGGAAGTATGAGGAATCCCGCAGGGAGCGCTACACGTGGCTCTGACATCATCCAAAACAAACAAACTTGTGTCAGCGCAGGAAGGTGAATCCCGTGTGTTTTACTGAACATCACCTGAAAAGGTGCTGTTGCAAATAGGATTTTTATAGCTAGATTATAACACAATCACACAGTTTCACCAAGCATAAGCTCCCCCGCATTCATTTTAATGCCTTTTATTCACCTTTGTTGTACACAAGTTCCAAGCTATTGAAAAGTTTTTTAGTAAAAAAAAAAAATTGTAGTTTGCTCCCTTTCTTTCAATAAAGTATTGGATTTATCACAAATGCCAGCTTGTGTGAGATGAGTTTTTTTCCCCCACCCTATGTCCTTTATGCTTTCAACTATTATGAAAAGTGTTTACATTTAAAGAAAGAGTTTATAAATTTAGGTTTGAAGAAGTTAAATGTAAGACTTTTGAAGACCATTGTGATTGAAATTCTAAGCATACG